>NW_026972297.1:0-53615 GCF_036711695.1 Zophobas morio | reverse complement strand
ATTCAATAAAAATCGACAAAAATACAGTTTCTAGCTAAAATTTGATGGTTTCGTTGCACTTTCCGAGCCCGTAGGGTATCTGATTGGCTTAAAAGTACAAGAAAACACTTCAAAAGTGACGTTTCTGAAGAATTTTAACAGTTTTCTTGTATCTACGAACGCCAGAATGCATAAAATTAACCTAAACGTCTCCTTTTCCTATTCTGAGTCGATTCTGCATGCTTTAAGTGTGTTTGGTGGCTCAGAACCATCAAAAAACGTTGAAATATAGTTCAAATTCAATAAAAATCGACAAAAATACAGTTTCTAGCTAAAATTTGATGGTTTCGTTGCACTTTCCGAGCCCGTAGGGTATCTGATTGGCTTAAAAGTACAAGAAAACACTTCAAAAGTGACGTTTCTGAAGAATTTTAACAGTTTTCTTGTATCTACGAACGCCAGAATGCATAAAATTGACCTAAACGTCTCCTTTTCCTATTCTGAGTCGATTCTGCATGCTTTAAGTGTGTTTGGTGGCTCAGAACCATCAAAAAACGTTGAAATATAGTTCAAATTCAATAAAAATCGACAAAAATACAGTTTCTAGCTAAAATTTGATGGTCTCGTTGCACTTTCCGAGCCCGTAGGGTATCTGATTGGCTTAAAAGTACAAGAAAACACTTCAAAAGTGACGTTTCTGAAGAATTTTAACAGTTTTCTTGTATCTACGAACGCCAGAATGCATAAAATTGACCTAAACGTCTCCTTTTCCTATTCTGAGTCGATTCTGCATGCTTTAAGTGTGTTTGGTGGCTCAGAACCATCAAAAAACGTTGAAATATAGTTCAAATTCAATAAAAATCGACAAAAATACAGTTTCTAGCTAAAATTTGATGGTTTCGTTGCACTTTCCGAGCCCGTTGGATATCTGATTGGCTTAAAAGTACAAGAAAACACTTCAAAAGTGATGTTTCTGAAGAATTTTAACAGTTTTCTTGTATCTACGAACGCCAGAATGCATAAAATTGACCTAAACGTCTCCTTTTCCTATTCTGAGTCGATTCTGCATGCTTTAAGTGTGTTTGGTGGCTCAGAACCATCAAAAAACGTTGAAATATAGTTCAAATTCAATAAAAATCGACAAAAATACAGTTTCTAGCTAAAATTTGATGGTTTCGTTGCACTTTCCGAGCCCATAGGGTATCTGATTGGCTTAAAAGTACAAGAAAACACTTCAAAAGTGACGTTTCTGAAGAATTTTAACAGTTTTCTTGTATCTACGAACGCCAGAATGCATAAAATTGACCTAAACGTCTCCTTTTCCTATTCTGAGTCGATTCTGCATGCTTTAAGTGTGTTTGGTGGCTCAGAACCATCAAAAAACGTTGAAATATAGTTCAAATTCAATAAAAATCGACAAAAATACAGTTTCTAGCTAAAATTTGATGGTTTCGTTGCACTTTCCGAGCCCGTAGGGTATCTGATTGGCTTAAAAGTACAAGAAAACACTTCAAAAGTGACGTTTCTGAAGAATTTTAACAGTTTTCTTGTATCTACGAACGCCAGAATGCATAAAATTGACCTAAACGTCTCCTTTTCCTATTCTGAGTCGATTCTGCATGGTTTAAGTGTGTTTGGTGGCTCAGAACCATCAAAAAACGTTGAAATATAGTTCAAATTCAATAAAAATCGACAAAAATACAGTTTCTAGCTAAAATTTGATGGTTTCGTTGCACTTTCCGAGCCCGTTGGGTATCTGATTGGCTTAAAAGTACAAGAAAACACTTCAAAAGTGACGTTTCTGAAGAATTTTAACAGTTTTCTTGTATCTACGAACGCCAGAATGCATAAAATTGACCTAAACGTCTCCTTTTCCTATTCTGAGTCGATTCTGCATGCTTTAAGTGTGTTTGGTGGCTCAGAACCATCAAAAAACGTTGAAATATGGTTCAAATTCAATAAAAATCGACAAAAATACAGTTTCTAGCTAAAATTTGATGGTTTCGTTGCACTTTCCGAGCCCGTAGGGTATCTGATTGGCTTAAAAGTACAAGAAAACACTTCAAAAGTGACGTTTCTGAAGAATTTTAACAGTTTTCTTGTATCTACGAACGCCAGAATGCATAAAATTGACCTAAACGTCTCCTTTTCCTATTCTGAGTCGATTCTGCATGCTTTAAGTGTGTTTGGTGGCTCAGAACCATCAAAAAACGTTGAAATATAGTTCAAATTCAATAAAAATCGACAAAAATACAGTTTCTAGCTAAAATTTGTGGTTTCGTTGCACTTTCCGAGCCCGTAGCGTATCTGATTGGCTTAAAAGTACAAGAAAACAATTCAAAAGTGACGTTTCTGAAGAATTTTAACAGTTTTCTTGTATCTACGAACGCCAGAATGCATAAAATTGACCTAAACTTCTCCTTTTCCTATTCTGAGTCGATTCTGCATGCTTTAAGTGTGTTTGGTGGCTCAGAACCATCAAAAAACGTTGAAATATAGTTCAAATTCAATAAAAATCGACAAAAATACAGTTTCTAGCTAAAATTTGATGGTTTCGTTGCACTTTCCGAGACCGTAGGGTATCTGATTGGCTTAAAAGTACAAGAAAACACTTCAAAAGTGACGTTTCTGAAGAATTTTAACAGTTTTCTTGTATCTACGAACGCCAGAATGCATAAAATTGACCTAAACGTCTTCTTTTCCTATTCTGAGTCGATTCTGCATGCTTTAAGTGTGTTTGGTGGCTCAGAACCATCAAAAAACGTTGAAATATTATTATTATTATTATTATTATTATTATTATTATTGAAAAATTCCCAACGGGGTAAACCCAATTACAGGGAAAAAAAAAAAAAAAAAATAAGAAAAATGAAAAAAAAAAAAGACCATTAGTAATATATAAAATTCAAAAATTTACCAAAACAATCAGAGACATACGCAGAGAAATGTAATAGGGATAGAGAAACAAAAACAAAACAAAACAAGAAAAAAGAAAAAAAAAAAAAATCCAATAAGAAGAAAAAAAAACAAAACGCAAAAACGCAAGAGGTCATCACGTGCCATATATTGTTACTATTTTCTTTGTAATAATTGAGATGTTGTCAGTAAGGTCACAATAATGAAGTATCCTATTACAAGCTTTGCAACTAGATACAACTGGAGATTTAACAAGGGTGTTACTATAACATGGGGGACAGTAAAATGCATTGTGTTGACGCGAGTTGTATTTAGGTATCAAGAAATTTAACTTGCCCAATAACCACATACAATCGATTTTGTAGTTAATTAGATGTATAATGAATCGTACTCCAGATATAATTCTTCTTGTTTGCAAAGAATTAATATAAAATTTGTTCAGAAGTTGAATATGATTAAAACCTCTTGGAGGATACACTCCATCTTCACAAAATGAGAGGAACTTTAGAAATGAACGTTGAACAGATTCAATATGCTTAATATGGACCTGATAGACTGGGTTCCAAATAAGCGAACCATACTCTAACTGAGATCTAACCAGTGCAAAGAATAAAGTTTTCAGAGTCTGAATCTTAGTAAAATCCTTACCATTTCTATAAATGAACCCATAAGTTTTCTGCGCTTTGGCCACAATATTATTAATGTGTGCAACAAAGGTGAACTTTGCATCAAATAAAATTCCAAGGTCAGTTACAGTATCGTTTCGTTTTAAATTAGTATTATTGATATTATACTGGAAGTAAATAGGTGTGTGCTTGCGAGAGTACGATATAACTACACATTTTAAAAGATTTAAAAACAGACGATTTCTTTGGCACCATTGAGAGAGTTTATCAAGGTCCTCTTGTAGATCAACACAGTCTTTGATGGAACTTATGCATTTATAAACCTTATAGTCATCAGCAAATAGTAAACCATCCGAAGATACAACATTGTTGATGTCGTTGACAAACAATAAAAATAGTAAAGGGCCCAAATTTGACCCTTGGGGCACACCAGAACTAGGATATATATATTTGGACGTATAACATCGATATCTAACGCACTGGTTTCTATTTAGCAAATACGATTCAAATAGGTTAATGAGTGAATCCACAAATCCAAACGATTTTAGCTTCTGTAATAAAATGCAGTGATCAATTTGATCGAACGCCTTTTGAAAATCCAGATATACTGTGTCAACTTGCTTTCTATCATTAATTGCTTCTGCAGTAAATTGTGCGAAACAGACCAAGTTAGTCATGGTGGAGCGCTTTTCACAAAATCCGTGTTGTAGAGGGCTAATGTAGGGTTTTACTGCCGAATAGATGTACTTGTACAATAAAGTCTCAAAAATCTTCGAAAAATTACAGAGTAATGATATCGGTCGATAATTCATTATATCTGATTTATCGCCTTTTTTAAGAACTGGACAAATTGTAGCCGACTTCCACATCGTAGGAAAGGTGGACGTTTTTAATATTAAGTTGAACAAGTATTTCAATGGTTCAACGAAAGCTATGGCGCAATCTTTTAGCAAAAAACTAGGAATTCCATCGGGTCCCATTGTAAAAGTATTTTTTGCGCTTTTTAACGCACCAAGAACGTCATCATCCGAAATATGAGGGAGGGAAACACAACCAGAATTACTAAAATTAAAGTCATCGGTGTTAATACACGAGTTAGATGGAACATAGACGGAATTGAAATAATCCGCAAAAGCATTTACAATGAGATTAGGCTCTTCCAAATTTTGATTGATGTAATTCATAGAAGCAGGAATTCGTGAGGTACCTTTTTTATTTTGGATAAAACCCCAAAAACGTTTTGGATCATGGTGGAGATCATTTTCAATATTAGAAATGTATTCTTTGTAGGAATTACATATGGCCTGTTTGCAGTAAGAACGATAAAACTTAAATTCCTCATAGGCTTCGATTGTTTTTAATATCTTGTATTGCTTAAATGCAATTTGCTTATTTTTTAATGCCGAAATAATTTCTGGATTAAACCATGGCGGATAACGCCGCCGTTTAGATTTAATGCGTGATTTAGGAACAGTTTCTTCAAAGATACCATTTAACAGTTCATAAAATATCAAACATGCATCATCAACAACCACAGTTTTATACAAAGTAGACCAATCAGTATGTAAAAACAAGTCATACATTCGCTGAAAGTTAGCTTTTTTAAAATTAAAACATTCCGATTGCTTATTCATGTAAAAATAAGAGACGGCACCCTTTTTTAAAGGTAAACTAATATGTAAGCTCGGGTGATGACGATCCTCTTTAACAAACGGTGACAGTAGTAGAGAAACATCGCACGTCATATTTTTGGAAAATACTAAATCTAAAATACGATTATAGTAATTACGTAAACGATTATATTGTTGCAAATTTTGAAATTCTTGAAAGTTGTTTAGTAAAATGCTGAAATTATCAGTAGAGCCGTCCATAAAACCAGAAACATTGAAGTCACCAAGTATTACTACATCATCAGAATCTGAAAAATTGCTCCATGAATTAAACGCCTCAAAGAACAACTCCATGTGATCAAAAGAAATTGCTGGCGGTATATAAACAACAATTATAAAAATTGCGCCATGATGCTTGACTATTAATTTTACACCTACAATGTCAATGATAGGAATTTTTTCAGTTACTGAAGAAAAATTCAGGGCAGATGAACGTAAAGAAGTGTCAACAGCCAGGAGAACACCTCCTCCTCTTGAAACCCTACTATTTGTTAAACAGCGGTCTTTCCGATAAACTAAATAGTCAGAAGGAAATAGTTCGCTGCTAAAAATGCTTTCAGTAGCCCAAGTTTCAGAAATCGCTATAATATCAAATTTAGAAGACGCAACGTTATTAAAAAATTCAGTAGATTTGGTTCTAAGTCCTCTAACATTTTGATAAGCGCAGCGCAAAACTTTTGTTTGGTGCGGAGTGTCGACACTTTTTAAAGATCTATTTAACGATTTTCTAAAAAATTACTTTCAGAATCAGACAGAGGCACAAAACGATTAGATGTTATAGTACAATTAGTGTTAATTGTTTTAGATGAGTGAGCATCAATAGTTTGAGCATCCTTGAGTAAAGTAGTTGTTGGAGCTAAACAATCCGATGGACTTTCTAGCATTACAGATTGAGCGATATCAGGTCTATGAGATATCTCATTTATGGCAGGCTTAAAATTAGGAATTTTTTTAAAATCTAACTTTACAGGTTCAGCAAAGATAACGTTTCTCAACTTAGCTTGAGCAAATTTAAACGCAAAGCAATTATTATAGTCAAACGCTGGATGATTTATTTCAACATCAAAGCCGTGAACATTTCTTAAGTTCTGACAATTAATGCATTCTTTAATCTGAGACTTACAAGTACTGACATCATGCTGCTTTGCACATATTGGGCATATTGTAGGTCTTGGGCATCTAATTTTGGTGTGACTGAACCCATTGCACTGAAAACAACGACTAACGTTGGTATCATCATATACTTTACAGATGTTTAATCCTACCAATATACCACCAGATTTCATTACTTTCTGATATGTACCTAAATCAAGTTGTATTGTGGCCTGATATATTTTATTATTCTTTCTCAATGCCCATAAACGTAGCAAACGATACTCTGTTGAGTCAGCAAATAAATCAAGATTTTGCAACTTCAGATAATCCAATAAAGACTGCTTGTCAATACAAGACGGAATGCCTACAACCCTAATCTTAGGAAATGCAGATCTCATTACAAATACATCATAGTCTTTAGATAATTTGTTAGAAGCAATTTGTTCAAGCCTTTTCGAATTTTCTTTATCATTACAACCTACAATAATACCTCCATCTTTAGTTTTTTTTTGAGTTTGTAACACAAATATTTTCTTGCACTAAATTAACACTACGCAGTAAATCTTCCTGTGTTTGCAAAGCTTTTTGCGCAGTTTTAGGTTTAATCATTACCTTCGATTGAGATCCTGCAGCAGCTAACTTAGTAGCATAAGTGGTAACAGCACCAACATTAGTCGGAGAAGAATCAACTTTGTTTTCACTACCAGCATTGTTTACTACATTATCACTATTACCATTCTTTCCTACAGACATTACTAGTTCAGTATTCGATCTTTTTAACTCGCTTATTTCAATTTTTAGTTTATGCAGCTCAGCCAATAATTTAGCATTTTCATCTGAAAATATACTTTTAATTACAGATCTCACATCGGGGTTTTGGAGAATAGAAGCAAAATTGGAAGCAACAGAACTCGGGGATTCAGTAAAGTAATTGTACATTGGCACTTTAAAAATACCATTGCATTGAGGACAGAGAAGTTTTACCTGGGGGGTATAACGGCGAAGACGGTCACATGTAACTCTATCTTGCGGTAACAAGCCCATGCAAGAATAATGAACACTTCGGTTGCATCCATCGCATGAAATTGAAATTGCTTTTTCAATAGGCGCAGTACAAACAGGACAGTTATCTGCAACAGATGTTTCAGCCCTGCAAGAGGGCGAATTATTCTCAGATGTCATGAAGTAAGGTTAACCGAGCTGTCATATCTACAAAGAGTAAACAAACGAACACTGCCACCTAGCGAGATATTTGACTGTTAACTAATAATTGTTGAAAATAATAAATAACTGGTAAAATTGAATATCAAAAAGACGAAGAGGTAAATTATAATGAGATAATTCTATATTGACGCAAATTGCATATAAATCATTAGTCAAACACAAAATAAACACACTCCAAACGCCGCCCTACGGGAAATACTGGCACTACACTAATAAGAGAGACAGGAAATAGACCAAGTTTTAATAGATGATTATTTATCAAAACGGTCAGCTAGAACATATACTGCCGTGTCATTCGACGCGTAAAATAACCAATGAATGGGTAACAAATATTTAGGAAAATTTACTTACGATTTCACACCGAAAACTAACACAAATCAGAGCCAAGTGACAGACACACCACTACACTCTATCTCTACATAGTTCAAATATAGTTCAAATTCAATAAAAATCGACAAAAATACAGTTTCTATCTAAAATTTGATGGTTTCGTTGCACTTTCCGAGCCCGTAGGGTATCTGATTGGCTTAAAAGTACAAGAAAACACTTCAAAAGTGACGTTTCTGAAGAATTTTAACAGTTTTCTTGTATCTACGAACGCCAGAATGCATAAAATTGACCTAAACGTCTCCTTTTCCTATTCTGAGTCGATTCTGCATGCTTTAAGTGTGTTTGGTGGCTCAGAACCATCAAAAAACGTTGAAATATAGTTCAAATTCAATAAAAATCGACAAAAATACAGTTTCTAGCTAAAATTTGATGGTTTCGTTGCACTTTCCGAGCCCGTAGGGTATCTGATTGGCTTAAAAGTACAAGAAAACACTTCAAAAGTGACGTTTCTGAAGAATTTTAACAGTTTTCTTGTATCTACGAACGCCAGAATGCATAAAATTGACCTAAACGTCTCCTTTTCCTATTCTGAGTCGATTCTGCATGCTTTAAGAGTGTTTGGTGGCTCAGAACCATCAAAAAACGTTGAAATATAGTTCAAATTCAATAAAAATCGACAAAAATACAGTTTCTAGCTAAAATTTGATGGTTTCGTTGCACTTTCCGAGACCGTAGGGTATCTGATTGGCTTAAAAGTACAAGAAAACACTTCAAAAGTGACGTTTCTGAAGAATTTTAACAGTTTTCTTGTATCTACGAACGCCAGAATGCATAAAATTGACCTAAACGTCTCCTTTTCCTATTCTGAGTCGATTCTGCATGCTTTAAGTGTGTTTGGTGGCTCAGAACCATCAAAAAACGTTGAAATATAGTTCAAATTCAATAAAAATCGACAAAAATACAGTTTCTAGCTAAAATTTGATGGTTTCGTTGCACTTTCCGAGCCCGTAGGGTATCTGATTGGCTTAAAAGTACAAGAAAACACTTCAAAAGTGACGTTTCTGAAGAATTTTAACAGTTTTCTTGTATCTACGAACGCCAGAATGCATAAAATTGACCTAAACGTCTCCTTTTCCTATTCTGAGTCGATTCTGCATGCTTTAAGTGTGTTTGGTGGCTCAGAACCATCAAAAAACGTTGAAATATAGTTCAAATTCAATAAAAATCGACAAAAATACAGTTTCTAGCTAAAATTTGATGGTTTCGTTGCACTTTCCGAGCCCGTAGGGTATCTGATTGGCTTAAAAGTACAAGAAAACACTTCAAAAGTGACGTTTCTGAAGAATTTTAACAGTTTTCTTGTATCTACGAACGCCAGAATGCATAAAATTGACCTAAACGTCTCCTTTTCCTATTCTGAGTCGATTCTGCATGCTTTAAGTGTGTTTGGTGGCTCAGAACCATCAAAAAACGTTGAAATATAGTTCAAATTCAATAAAAATCGACAAAAATACAGTTTCTAGCTAAAATTTGATGGTTTCGTTGCACTTTCCGAGCCCGTAGGGTATGTGATTGGCTTAAAAGTACAAGAAAACACTTCAAAAGTGACGTTTCTGAAGAATTTTAACAGTTTTCTTGTATCTACGAACGCCAGAATGCATAAAATTGACCTAAACGTCTCCTTTTCCTATTCTGAGTCGATTCTGCATGCTTTAAGTGTGTTTGGTGGCTCAGAACCATCAAAAAACGTTGAAATATAGTTCAAATTCAATAAAAATCGACAAAAATACAGTTTCTAGCTAAAATTTGATGGTTTCGTTGCACTTTCCGAGCCCGTAGGGTATCTGATTGGCTTAAAAGTACAAGAAAACACTTCAAAAGTGACGTTTCTGAAGAATTTTAACAGTTTTCTTGTATCTACGAACGCCAGAATGCATAAAATTGACCTAAACGTCTCCTTTTCCTATTCTGAGTCGATTCTGCATGCTTTAAGTGTGTTTGGTGGCTCAGAACCATCAAAAAACGTTGAAATATAGTTCAAATTCAATAAAAATCGACAAAAATACAGTTTCTAGCTAAAATTTGATGGTTTCGTTGCACTTTCCGAGCCCGTAGGGTATCTGATTGGCTTAAAAGTACAAGAAAACACTTTAAAAGTGACGTTTCTGAAGAATTTTAACAGTTTTCTTGTATCTACGAACGCCAGAATGCATAAAATTGACCTAAACGTCTCCTTTTCCTATTCTGAGTCGATTCTGCATGCTTTAAGTGTGTTTGGTGGCTCAGAACCATCAAAAAACGTTGAAATATAATTCAAATTCTATAAAAATCGACAAAAATACAGTTTCTAGCTAAAATTTGATGGTTTCGTTGGACTTTCCGAGCCCGTAGGGTATCTGATTGGCTTAAAAGTACAAGAAAACACTTCATAAGTGACGTTTCTGAAGAATTTTAACAGTTTTCTTGTATCTACGAACGCCAGAATGCATAAAATTGACCTAAACGTCTCCTTTTCCTATTCTGAGTCGATTCTGCATGCTTTAAGTGTGTTTGGTGGCTCAGAACCATCAAAAAACGTTGAAATATAGTTCAAATTCAATAAAACTCGACAAAAATACTGTTTCTAGCTAAAATTTGATGGTTTCGTTGCACTTTCCGAGCCCGTAGGGTATCTGATTGGCTTAAAAGTACAAGAAAACACTTCAAAAGTGACGTTTCTGAAGAATTTTAACAGTTTTCTTGTATCTACGAACGCCAGAATGCATAAAATTGACCTAAACGTCTCCTTTTCCTATTCTGAGTCGATTCTGCATGCTTTAAGTGTGTTTGGTGGCTCAGAACCATCAAAAAACGTTGAAATATAGCTCAAATTCAATAAAAATCGACAAAAATACTGTTTCTAGCTAAAATTTTATGGTTTCGTTGCACTTTCCGAGCCCGTAGGTTATCTGATTGGCTTAAAAGTACAAGAAAACACTTCAAAAGTGACGTTTCTGAAGAATTTTAACAGTTTTCTTGTATCTACGAACGCCAGAATGCATAAAATTGACCTAAACGTCTCCTTTTCCTATTCTGAGTCGATTCTGCATGCTTTAAGTGTGTTTGGTGGCTCAGAACCATCAAAAAACGTTGAAATATAGTTCAAATTCAATAAAAATCGACAAAAATACAGTTTCTAGCTAAAATTTGATGGTTTCGTTGCACTTTCCGTGCCCGTAGGGTATCTGATTGGCTTAAAAGTACAAGAAAACACTTCAAAAGTGACGTTTCTGAAGAATTTTAACAGTTTTCTTGTATCTACGAACGCCAGAATGCATAAAATTGACCTAAACGTCTCCTTTTCCTATTCTGAGTCGATTCTGCATGCTTTAAGTGTGTTTGGTGGCTCAGAACCATCAAAAAACGTTGAAATATAGTTCAAATTCAATAAAAATCGACAAAAATACAGTTTCTAGCTAAAATTTGATGGTTTCGTTGCACTTTCCGAGCCCGTAGGGTATTTGATTGGCTTAAAAGTACAAGAAAACACTTCAAAAGTGACGTTTCTGAAGAATTTTAACAGTTTTCTTGTATCTACGAACGCCAGAATGCATAAAATTGACCTAAACGTCTCCTTTTCCTATTCTGAGTCGATTCTGCATGCTTTAAGTGTGTTTGGTGGCTCAGAACCATCAAAAAACGTTGAAATATAGTTCAAATTCAATAAAAATCGACAAAAATACAGTTTCTAGCTAAAATTTGATGGTTTCGTTGCACTTTCCGAGCCCGTAGGGTATCTGATTGGCTTAAAAGTACAAGAAAACACTTCAAAAGTGACGTTTCTGAAGAATTTTAACAGTTTTCTTGTATCTACGAACGCCAGAATGCTTAAAATTGACCTAAACGTCTCCTTTTCCTATTCTGAGTCGATTCTGCATGCTTTAAGTGTGTTTGGTGGCTCAGAACCATCAAAAAACGTTGAAATATAGTTCAAATTCAATAAAAATCGACAAAAATACAGTTTCTAGCTAAAATTTGATGGTTTCGTTGCACTTTCCGAGCCCGTAGGGTATCTGATTGGCTTAAAAGTACAAGAAAACACTTCAAAAGTGACGTTTCTGAAGAATTTTAACAGTTTTCTTGTATCTACGAATGCCAGAATGCATAAAATTGACCTAAACGTCTCCTTTTCCTATTCTGAGTCGATTCTGCATGCTTTAAGTGTGTTTGGTGGCTCAGAACCATCAAAAAACGTTGAAATATAGCTCAAATTCAATAAAAATCGACAAAAATACTGTTTCTAGCTAAAATTTTATGGTTTCGTTGCACTTTCCGAGCCCGTAGGTTATCTGATTGGCTTAAAAGTACAAGAAAACACTTCAAAAGTGACGTTTCTGAAGAATTTTAACAGTTTTCTTGTATCTACGAACGCCAGAATGCATAAAATTGACCTAAACGTCTCCTTTTCCTATTCTGAGTCGATTCTGCATGCTTTAAGTGTGTTTGGTGGCTCAGAACCATCAAAAAACGTTGAAATATAGTTCAAATTCAATAAAAATCGACAAAAATACAGTTTCTAGCTAAAATTTGATGGTTTCGTTGCACTTTCCGTGCCCGTAGGGTATCTGATTGGCTTAAAAGTACAAGAAAACACTTCAAAAGTGACGTTTCTGAAGAATTTTAACAGTTTTCTTGTATCTACGAACGCCAGAATGCATAAAATTGACCTAAACGTCTCCTTTTCCTATTCTGAGTCGATTCTGCATGCTTTAAGTGTGTTTGGTGGCTCAGAACCATCAAAAAACGTTGAAATATAGTTCAAATTCAATAAAAATCGACAAAAATACAGTTTCTAGCTAAAATTTGATGGTTTCGTTGCACTTTCCGAGCCCGTAGGGTATTTGATTGGCTTAAAAGTACAAGAAAACACTTCAAAAGTGACGTTTCTGAAGAATTTTAACAGTTTTCTTGTATCTACGAACGCCAGAATGCATAAAATTGACCTAAACGTCTCCTTTTCCTATTCTGAGTCGATTCTGCATGCTTTAAGTGTGTTTGGTGGCTCAGAACCATCAAAAAACGTTGAAATATAGTTCAAATTCAATAAAAATCGACAAAAATACAGTTTCTAGCTAAAATTTGATGGTTTCGTTGCACTTTCCGAGCCCGTAGGGTATCTGATTGGCTTAAAAGTACAAGAAAACACTTCAAAAGTGACGTTTCTGAAGAATTTTAACAGTTTTCTTGTATCTACGAACGCCAGAATGCTTAAAATTGACCTAAAGGTCTCCTTTTCCTATTCTGAGTCGATTCTGCATGCTTTAAGTGTGTTTGGTGGCTCAGAACCATCAAAAAACGTTGAAATATAGTTCAAATTCAATAAAAATCGACAAAAATACAGTTTCTAGCTAAAATTTGATGGTTTCGTTGCACTTTCCGAGCCCGTAGGGTATCTGATTGGCTTAAAAGTACAAGAAAACACTTCAAAAGTGACGTTTCTGAAGAATTTTAACAGTTTTCTTGTATCTACGAATGCCAGAATGCATAAAATTGACCTAAACGTCTCCTTTTCCTATTCTGAGTCGATTCTGCATGCTTTAAGTGTGTTTGGTGGCTCAGAACCATCAAAAAACGTTGAAATATAGTTCAAATTCAATAAAAATCGACAAAAATACAGTTTCTAGCTAAAATTTGATGGTTTCGTTGCACTTTCCGAGCCCGTAGGGTATCTGATTGGCTTAAAAGTACAAGAAAACACTTCAAAAGTGACGTTTCTGAAGAATTTTAACAGTTTTCTTGTATCTACGAACGCCAGAATGCATAAAATTGACCTAAACGTCTCCTTTTCCTATTCTGAGTCGATTCTGCATGCTTTAAGTGTGTTTGGTGGCTCAGAACCATCAAAAAACGTTGAAATATAGTTCAAATTCAATAAAAATCGACAAAAATACAGTTTCTAGCTAAAATTTGATGGTTTCGTTGCACTTTCCGAGCCCGTAGGGTATCTGATTGGCTTAAAAGTACAAGAAAACACTTCAAAAGTGACGTTTCTGAAGAATTTTAACAGTTTTCTTGTATCTACGAACGCCAGAATGCATAAAATTGACCTAAACGTCTCCTTTTCCTATTCTGAGTCGATTCTGCATGCTTTAAGTGTGTTTGGTGGCTCAGAACCATCAAAAAACGTTGAAATATAGTTCAAATTCAATAAAAATCGACAAAAATACAGTTTCTAGCTAAAATTTGATGGTTTCGTTGCACTTTCCGAGCCCGTTGGGTATCTGATTGGCTTAAAAGTACAAGAAAACACTTCAAAAGTGACGTTTCTGAAGAATTTTAACAGTTTTCTTGTATCTACGAACGCCAGAATGCATAAAATTGACCTAAACGTCTCCTTTTCCTATTCTGAGTCGATTCTGCATGCTTTAAGTGTGTTTGGTGGCTCAGAACCATCAAAAAACGTTGAAATATAGTTCAAATTCAATAAAACTCGACAAAAATACAGTTTCTAGCTGAAATTTGATGGTTTCGTTGCACTTTCCGAGCCCGTAGGGTATCTGATTGGCTTAAAAGTACAAGAAGACACTTCAAAAGTGACGTTTCTGAAGAATTTTAACAGTTTTCTTGTATCTACGAACGCCAGAATGCATAAAATTGACCTAAACGTCTCCTTTTCCTATTCTGAGTCGATTCTGCATGCTTTAAGTGTGTTTGGTGGCTCAGAACCATCAAAAAACGTTGAAATATAGTTCAAATTCAATAAAAATCGACAAAAATACAGTTTCTAGCTAAAATTTGATGGTTTCGTTGCACTTTCCGAGCCCGTAGGGTATCTGATTGGCTTAAAAGTACAAGAAAACACTTCAAAAGTGACGTTTCTGAAGAATTTTAACAGTTTTCTTGTATCTACGAACGCCAGAATGCATAAAATTGACCTAAACGTCTCCTTTTCCTATTCTGAGTCGATTCTGCATGGTTTAAGTGTGTTTGGTGGCTCAGAACCATCAAAAAACGTTGAAATATAGTTCAAATTCAATAAAAATCGACAAAAATACAGTTTCTAGCTAAAATTTGATGGTTTCGTTGCACTTTCCGAGCCCGTAGGGTATCTGATTGGCTTAAAAGTACAAGAAAACACTTCAAAAGTGACGTTTCTGAAGAATTTTAACAGTTTTCTTGTATCTACGAACGCCAGAATGCATAAAATTGACCTAAACGTCTCCTTTTCCTATTCTGAGTCGATTCTGCATGCTTTAAGTGTGTTTGGTGGCTCAGAACCATCAAAAAACGTTGAAATATAGTTCAAATTCAATAAAAATCGACAAAAATACAGTTTCTAGCTAAAATTTGATGGTTTCGTTGCACTTTCCGAGCCCGTAGGGTATCTGATTGGCTTAAAAGTACAAGAAAACACTTCAAAAGTGACGTTTCTGAAGAATTTTAACAGTTTTCTTGTATCTACGAACGCCAGAATGCATAAAATTGACCTAAACGTCTCCTTTTCCTATTCTGAGTCGATTCTGCATGCTTTAAGTGTGTTTGGTGGCTCAGAACCATCAAAAAACGTTGAAATATAGTTCAAATTCAATAAAAATCGACAAAAATACAGTTTCTAGCTAAAATTTGTGGTTTCGTTGCACTTTCCGAGCCCGTGGCGTATCTGATTGGCTTAAAAGTACAAGAAAACAATTCAAAAGTGACGTTTCTGAAGAATTTTAACAGTTTTCTTGTATCTACGAACGCCAGAATGCATAAAATTGACCTAAACTTCTCCTTTTCCTATTCTGAGTCGATTCTGCATGCTTTAAGTGTGTTTGGTGGCTCAGAACCATCAAAAAACGTTGAAATATAGTTCAAATTCAATAAAAATCGACAAAAATACAGTTTCTAGCTAAAATTTGATGGTTTCGTTGCACTTTCCGAGCCCATAGGGTATCTGATTGGCTTAAAAGTACAAGAAAACACTTCAAAAGTGACGTTTCTGAAGAATTTTAACAGTTTTCTTGTATCTACGAACGCCTGAATGCATAAAATTGACCTAAACGTCTTCTTTTCCTATTCTGAGTCGATTCTGCATGCTTTAAGTGTGTTTGGTGGCTCAGAACCATCAAAAAACGTTGAAATATAGTTCAAATTCAATAAAAATCGACAAAAATACAGTTTCTATCTAAAATTTGATGGTTTCGTTGCACTTTCCGAGCCCGTAGGGTATCTGATTGGCTTAAAAGTACAAGAAAACACTTCAAAACTGACGTTTCTGAAGAATTTTAACAGTTTTCTTGTATCTACGAACGCCAGAATGCATAAAATTGACCTAAACGTCTCCTTTTCCTATTCTGAGTCGATTCTGCATGCTTTAAGTGTGTTTGGTGGCTCAGAACCATCAAAAAACGTTGAAATATAGTTCAAATTCAATAAAAATCGACAAAAATACAGTTTCTAGCTAAAATTTGATGGTTTCGTTGCACTTTCCGAGCCCGTAGGGTATCTGATTGGCTTAAAAGTACAAGAAAACACTTCAAAAGTGACGTTTCTGAAGAATTTTAACAGTTTTCTTGTATCTACGAACGCCAGAATGCATAAAATTGACCTAAACGTCTCCTTTTCCTATTCTGAGTCGATTCTGCATGCTTTAAGTGTGTTTGGTGGCTCAGAACCATCAAAAAACGTTGAAATATAGTTCAAATTCAATAAAAATCGACAAAAATACAGTTTCTAGCTAAAATTTGATGGTTTCGTTGCACTTTCCGAGCCCGTAGGGTATCTGATTGGCTTAAAAGTACAAGAAAACACTTCAAAAGTGACGTTTCTGAAGAATTTTAACAGTTTTCTTGTATCTACGAACGCCAGAATGCATAAAATTGACCTAAACGTCTCCTTTTCCTATTCTGAGTCGATTCTGCATGCTTTAAGTGTGTTTGGTGGCTCAGAACCATCAAAAAACGTTGAAATATAGTTCAAATTCAATAAAAATCGACAAAAATACAGTTTCTAGCTAAAATTTGATGGTTTCGTTGCACTTTCCGAGCCCGTTGGGTATCTGATTGGCTTAAAAGTACAAGAAAACACTTCAAAAGTGACGTTTCTGAAGAATTTTAACAGTTTTCTTGTATCTACGAACGCCAGAATGCATAAAATTGACCTAAACGTCTCCTTTTCCTATTCTGAGTCGATTCTGCATGCTTTAAGTGTGTTTGGTGGCTCAGAACCATCAAAAAACATTGAAATATAGTTCAAATTCAATAAAAATCGACAAAAATACAGTTTCTAGCTAAAATTTGATGGTTTCGTTGCACTTTCCGAGCCCGTAGGGTATCTGATTGGCTTAAAAGTACAAGAAAACACTTCAAAAGTGACGTTTCTGAAGAATTTTAACAGTTTTCTTGTATCTACGAACGCCAGAATGCATAAAATTGACCTAAACGTCTCCTTTTCCTATTCTGAGTCGATTCTGCATGCTTTAAGTGTGTTTGGTGGCTCAGAACCATCAAAAAACGTTGAAATATAGTTCAAATTCAATAAAAATCGACAAAAATACAGTTTCTAGCTAAAATTTGATGGTTTCGTTGCACTTTCCGAGCCCGTAGGGTATGTGATTGGCTTAAAAGTACAAGAAAACACTTCAAAAGTGACGTTTCTGAAGAATTTTAACAGTTTTCTTGTATCTACGAACGCCAGAATGCATAAAATTGACCTAAACGTCTCCTTTTCCTATTCTGAGTCGATTCTGCATGCTTTAAGTGTGTTGGGTGGCTCAGAACCATCAAAAAACGTTGAAATATAGTTCAAATTCAATAAAAATCGACAAAAATACAGTTTCTAGCTAAAATTTTATGGTTTCGTTGCACTTTCCGAGCCCGTAGGGTATCCGATTGGCTTAAAAGTACAAGAAAACAATTCAAAAGTGACGTTTCTGAAGAATTTTAACAGTTTTCTTGTATCTACGAACGCCAGAATGCATAAAATTGACCTAAACGTCTCCTTTTCCTATTCTGAGTCGATTCTGCATGCTTTAAGTGTGTTTGGTGGCTCAGAACCATCAAAAAACGTTGAAATATAGTTCAAATTCAATAAAAATCGACAAAAATACAGTTTCTAGCTAAAATTTGATGGTTTCGTTGCACTTTCCGAGCCCGTAGGGTATCTGATTGGCTTAAAAGTACAAGAAAACACTTCAAAAGTGACGTTTCTGAAGAATTTTAACAGTTTTCTTGTATCTACGAACGCCAGAATGCATAAAATTGACCTAAACGTCTCCTTTTCCTATTCTGAGTCGATTCTGCATGCTTTAAGTGTGTTTGGTGGCTCAGAACCATCAAAAAACGTTGAAATATAGTTCAAATTCAATAAAAATCGACAAAAATACAGTTTCTAGCTAAAATTTGATGGTTTCGTTGCACTTTCCGAGCCCGTAGGGTATCTGATTGGCTTAAAAGTACAAGAAAACACTTCAAAAGTGACGTTTCTGAAGAATTTTAACAGTTTTCTTGTATCTACGAACGCCAGAATGCATAAAATTGACCTAAACGTCTCCTTTTCCTATTCTGAGTCGATTCTGCATGCTTTAAGTGTGTTTGGTGGCTCAGAACCATCAAAAAACGTTGAAATATAGTTCAAATTCTATAAAAATCGACAAAAATACAGTTTCTAGCTAAAATTTGATGGTTTCGTTGCACTTTCCGAGCCCGTAGGGTATCTGATTGGCTTAAAAGTACAAGAAAACACTTCATAAGTGACGTTTCTGAAGAATTTTAACAGTTTTCTTGTATCTACGAACGCCAGAATGCATAAAATTGACCTAAACGTCTCCTTTTCCTATTCTGAGTCGATTCTGCATGCTTTAAGTGTGTTTGGTGGCTCAGAACCATCAAAAAACGTTGAAATATAGTTCAAATTCAATAAAAATCGACAAAAATACAGTTTCTAGCTAAAATTTGATGGTTTCGTTGCACTTTCCGAGCCCGTAGGGTATCTGATTGGCTTAAAAGTACAAGAAAACAATTCAAAAGTGACGTTTCTGAAGAATTTTAACAGTTTTCTTGTATCTACGAACGCCAGAATGCATAAAATTGACCTAAACGTCTCCTTTTCCTATTCTGAGTCGATTCTGCATGCTTTAAGTGTGTTTGGTGGCTCAGAACCATTAAAAAACGTTGAAATATAGTTCAAATTCAAAAAAATCGACAAAAATACAGTTTCTAGCTAAAATTTGATGGTTTCGTTGCACTTTCCGAGCCCGTAGGGTATCTGATTGGCTTAAAAGTACAAGAAAACACTTCAAAAGTGACGTTTCTCAAGAATTTTAACAGTTTTCTTGTATCTACGAACGCCAGAATGCATAAAATTGACCTAAACGTCTCCTTTTCCTATTCTGAGTCGATTCTGCATGCTTTAAGTGTGTTTGGTGGCTCAGAACCATCAAAAAACGTTGAAATATAGTTCAAATTCAATAAAAATCGACAAAAATACAGTTTCTAGCTAAAATTTGATGGTTTCGTTGCACTTTCCGAGCCCGTAGGGTATCTGATTGGCTTAAAAGTACAAGAAAACACTTCAAAAGTGACGTTTCTGAAGAATTTTAACAGTTTTCTTGTATCTACGAACGCCAGAATGCATAAAATTGACCTAAACGTCTCCTTTTCCTATTCTGAGTCGATTCTGCATGCTTTAAGTGTGTTTGGTGGCTCAGAACCATCAAAAAACGTTGAAATATAGTTCAAATTCAATAAAAATCGACAAAAATACAGTTTCTAGCTAAAATTTGATGGTTTCGTTGCACTTTCCGAGCCCGTAGGGTATCTGATTGGCTTAAAAGTACAAGAAAACACTTCAAAAGTGACGTTTCTGAAGAATTTTAACAGTTTTCTTGTATCTACGAACGCCAGAATGCATAAAATTGACCTAAACGTCTCCTTTTCCTATTCTGAGTTTTCTTGTATCTACGAACGCCAGAATGCATAAAATTGACCTAAACGTCTCCTTTTCCTATTCTTTCACTTTTTGAAGTGTTTTCTTGTACTTTTAAGCCAATCAGATACCCTACGGGCTCGGAAAGTGCAACGAAACCATCAAATTTTAGCTAGAAACTGTATTTTTGTCGATTTTTATTGAATTTGAACTATATTTCAACGTTTTTTGATGGTTCTGAGCCACCAAACACACTTAAAGCATGCAGAATCGACTCAGAATAGGAAAAGGAGACGTTTAGGTCAATTTTATGCATTCTGGCGTTCGTAGATACAAGAAAACTGTTAAAATTCTTCAGAAACGTCACTTTTGAAGTGTTTTCTTGTACTTTTAAGCCAATCAGATACCCTACGGGCTCGGAAAGTGCAACGAAACCATCAAATTTTAGCTAGAAACTGTATTTTTGTCGATTTTTATTGAATTTGAACTATATTTCAACGTTTTTTGATGGTTCTGAGCCACCAAACACACTTAAAGCATGCAGAATCGACTCAGAATAGGAAAAGGAGACGTTTAGGTCAATTTTATGCATTCTGGCGTTCGTAGATACAAGAAAACTGTTAAAATTCTTCAGATACGTCACTTTTGAATTGTTTTCTTGTACTTTTAAGCCAATCGGATACCCTACGGGCTCGGAAAGTGCAACGAAACCATAAAATTTTAGCTAGAAACTGTATTTTTGTCGATTTTTATTGAATTTGAACTATATTTCAACGTTTTTTGATGGTTCTGAGCCACCCAACACACTTAAAGCATGCAGAATCGACTCAGAATAGGAAAAGGAGACGTTTAGGTCAATTTTATGCATTCTGGCGTTCGTAGATACAAGAAAACTGTTAAAATTCTTCAGAAACGTCACTTTTGAAGTGTTTTCTTGTACTTTTAAGCCAATCACATACCCTACGGGCTCGGAAAGTGCAACGAAACCATCAAATTTTAGCTAGAAACTGTATTTTTGTCGATTTTTATTGAATTTGAACTATATTTCAACGTTTTTTGAAGGTTCTGAGCCACCAAACACACTTAAAGCATGCAGAATCGACTCAGAATAGGAAAAGGAGACGTTTAGGTCAATTTTATGCATTCTGGCGTTCGTAGATACAAGAAAACTGTTAAAATTCTTCAGAAACGTCACTTTTGAAGTGTTTTCTTGTACTTTTAAGCCAATCAGATACCCTACGGGCTCGGAAAGTGCAACGAAACCATCAAATTTTAGCTAGAAACTGTATTTTTGTCGATTTTTATTGAATTTGAACTATATTTCAATGTTTTTTGATGGTTCTGAGCCACCAAACACACTTAAAGCATGCAGAATCGACTCAGAATAGGAAAAGGAGACGTTTAGGTCAATTTTATGCATTCTGGCGTTCGTAGATACAAGAAAACTGTTAAAATTCTTCAGAAACGTCACTTTTGAAGTGTTTTCTTGTACTTTTAAGCCAATCAGATACCCAACGGGCTCGGAAAGTGCAACGAAACCATCAAATTTTAGCTAGAAACTGTATTTTTGTCGATTTTTATTGAATTTGAACTATATTTCAACGTTTTTTGATGGTTCTGAGCCACCAAACACACTTAAAGCATGCAGAATCGACTCAGAATAGGAAAAGGAGACGTTTAGGTCAATTTTATGCATTCTGGCGTTCGTAGATACAAGAAAACTGTTAAAATTCTTCAGAAACGTCACTTTTGAAGTGTTTTCTTGTACTTTTAAGCCAATCAGATACCCTACGGGCTCGGAAAGTGCAACGAAACCATCAAATTTTAGCTAGAAACTGTATTTTTGTCGATTTTTATTGAATATGAACTATATTTCAACGTTTTTTGATGGTTCTGAGCCACCAAACACACTTAAAGCATGCAGAATCGACTCAGAATAGGAAAAGGAGACGTTTAGGTCAATTTTATGCATTCTGGCGTTCGTAGATACAAGAAAACTGTAAAAATTCTTCAGAAACGTCACTTTTGAAGTGTTTTCTTGTACTTTTAAGCCAATCAGATACCCTACGGGCTCGGAAAGTGCAACGAAACCATCAAATTTTAGCTAGAAACTGTATTTTTGTCGATTTTTATTGAATTTGAACTATATTTCAACGTTTTTTGATGGTTCTGAGCCACCAAACACACTTAAAGCATGCAGAATCGACTCAGAATAGGAAAAGGAGACGTTTAGGTCAATTTTATGCATTCTGGCGTTCGTAGATACAAGAAAACTGTTAAAATTCTTCAGAAACGTCACTTTTGAAGTGTTTTCTTGTACTTTTAAGCCAATCAGATACCCTACGGGCTCGGAAAGTGCAACGAAACCATCAAATTTTAGATAGAAACTGTATTTTTGTCGATTTTTATTGAATTTGAACTATATTTCAACGTTTTTTGATGGTTCTGAGCCACCAAACACACTTAAAGCATGCAGAATCGACTCAGAATAGGAAAAGAAGACGTTTAGGTCAATTTTATGCATTCAGGCGTTCGTAGATACAAGAAAACTGTTAAAATTCTTCAGAAACGTCACTTTTGAAGTGTTTTCTTGTACTTTTAAGCCAATCAGATACCCTATGGGCTCGGAAAGTGCAACGAAACCATCAAATTTTAGCTAGAAACTGTATTTTTGTCGATTTTTATTGAATTTGAACTATATTTCAACGTTTTTTGATGGTTCTGAGCCACCAAACACACTTAAAGCATGCAGAATCGACTCAGAATAGGAAAAGGAGACGTTTAGGTCAATTTTATGCATTCTGGCGTTCGTAGATACAAGAAAACTGTTAAAATTCTTCAGAAACGTCACTTTTGAAGTGTTTTCTTGTACTTTTAAGCCAATCAGATACCCTACTATTGACCTAAACGTCTCCTTTTCCTATTCTGAGTCGATTCTGCATGCTTTAAGTGTGTTTGGTGGCTCAGAACCTTCAAAAAACGTTGAAATATAGTTCAAATTCAATAAAAATCGACAAAAATACAGTTTCTAGCTAAAATTTGATGGTTTCGTTGCACTTTCCGAGCCCGTAGGGTATCTGATTGGCTTAAAAGTATAAGAAAACACTTCAAAAGTGACGTTTCTGAAGAATTTTAACAGTTTTCTTGTATCTACGAACGCCAGAATGCATAAAATTGACCTAAAGGTCTCCTTTTCCTATTCTGAGTCGATTCTGCATGCTTTAAGTGTGTTTGGTGGCTCAGAACCATCAAAAAACGTTGAAATATAGTTCAAATTCAATAAAAATCGACAAAAATACAGTTTCTAGCTAAAATTTGATGGTTTCGTTGCACTTTCCGAGCCCGTAGGGTATCTGATTGGCTTAAAAGTACAAGAAAACACTTCAAAAGTGACGTTTCTGAAGAATTTTAACAGTTTTCTTGTATCTACGAACGCCAGAATGCATAAAATTGACCTAAACGTCTCCTTTTCCTATTCTGAGTCGATTCTGCATGCTTTCAGTGTGTTTGGTGGCTCAGAACCATCAAAAAACGTTGAAATATAGTTCAAATTCAATAAAAATCGACAAAAATACAGTTTCTAGCTAAAATTTGATGGTTTCGTTGCACTTTCCGAGCCCGTAGGGTATCTGATTGGCTTAAAAGTACAAGAAAACACTTCAAAAGTGACGTTTCTGAAGAATTTTAACAGTTTTCTTGTATCTACGAACGCCAGAATGCATAAAATTGACCTAAACGTCTCCTTTTCCGATTCTGAGTCGATTTTGCATGCTTTAAGTGTGTTTGGTGGCTCAGAACCATCAAAAAACGTTGAAATATAGTTCAAATTCAATAAAAATCGACAAAAATACAGTTTCTAGCTAAAATTTGATGGTTTCGTTGCAGTTTCCGAGCCCGTAGGGTATCTGATTGGCTTAAAAGTACAAGAAAACACTTCAAAAGTGACGTTTCTGAAGAATTTTAACAGTTTTCTTGTATCTACGAACGCCAGAATGCATAAAATTGACCTAAACGTCTCCTTTTCCTATTCTGAGTCGATTCTGCATGCTTTAAGTGTGTTTGGTGGCTCAGAACCATCAAAAAACGTTGAAATATAGTTCAAATTCAATAAAAATCGACAAAAATACAGTTTCTAGCTAAAATTTGATGGTTTCGTTGCACTTTCCGAGCCCGTAGGGTATCTGATTGGCTTAAAAGTACAAGAAAACACTTCAAAAGTGACGTTTCTGAAGAATTTTAACAGTTTTCTTGTATCTACGAACGCCAGAATGCATAAAATTGACCTAAACGTCTCCTTTTCCTATTCTGAGTCGATTCTGCATGCTTTAAGTGTGTTTGGTGGCTCAGAACCATCAAAAAACGTTGAAATATAGTTCAAATTCAATAAAAATCGACAAAAATACAGTTTCTAGCTAAAATTTGATGGTTTCGTTGCACTTTCCGAGCCCGTTGGGTATCTGATTGGCTTAAAAGTACAAGAAAACACTTCAAAAGTGACGTTTCTGAAGAATTTTAACAGTTTTCTTGTATCTACGAACGCCAGAATGCATAAAATTGACCTGAACTTCTCCTTTTCCTACTCTGAGTCGATTCTGCATGCTTTAAGTGTGTTTGGTGGCTCAGAACCATCAAAAAACGTTGAAATATAGTTCAAATTCAATAAAAATCGACAAAAATACAGTTTCTAGCTAAAATTTGATGGTTTCGTTGCACTTTCCGAGCCCGTAGGGTATCTGATTGGCTTAAAAGTACAAGAAAACACTTCAAAAGTGACGTTTCTGAAGAATTTTAACAGTTTTCTTGTATCTACGAACGCCAGAATGCATAAAATTGACCTAGACGTCTCCTTTTCCTATTCTGAGTCGATTCTGCATGCTTTAAGTGTGTTTGGTGGCTCAGAACCATCAAAAAACGTTGAAATATAGTTCAAATTCAATAAAAATCGACAAAAATACAGTTTCTAGCTAAAATTTTATGGTTTCGTTGCACTTTCCGAGCCCGTAGGGTATCTGATTGGCTTAAAAGTACAAGAAAACACTTCAAAAGTGACGTTTCTGAAGAATTTTAACAGTTTTCTTGTATCTACGAACGCCAGAATGCATAAAATTGACCTAAACGTCTCCTTTTCCTATTCTGAGTCGATTCTGCATGCTTTAAGTGTGTTTGGTGGCTCAGAACCATCAAAAAACGTTGAAATATAGTTCAAATTCAATAAAAATCGACAAAAATACAGTTTCTAGCTAAAATTTGATGGTTTCGTTGCACTTTCCGAGCCCGTAGGGTATCTGATTGGCTTAAAAGTACAAGAAAACACTTCAAAAGTGACGTTTCTGAAGAATTTTAACAGTTTTCTTGTATCTACGAACGCCAGAATGCATAAAATTGACCTAAACATCTCCTTTTCCTATTCTGAGTCGATTCTGCATGCTTTAAGTGTGTTTGGTGGCTCAGAACTATCAAAAAACGTTGAAATATAGTTCAAATTCAATAAAAATCGACAAAAATACAGTTTCTAGCTAAAATTTGATGATTTCGTTGCACTTTCCGAGCCCGTAGGGTATCTGATTGGCTTAAAAGTACAAGAAAACACTTCAGAAGTGACGTTTCTGAAGAATTTTAACAGTTTTCTTGTATCTACGAACGCCAGAATGCATAAAATTGACCTAAACGTCTCCTTTTCCTATTCTGAGTCGATTCTGCATGCTTTAAGTGTGTTTGGTGGCTCAGAACCATCAAAAAACGTTGAAATATAGTTCAAATTCAATAAAAATCGACAAAAATACAGTTTCTAGCTAAAATTTGATGGTTTCGTTGCACTTTCCGAGCCCGTAGGGTATCTGTTGGCTTAAAAGTACAAGAAAACACTTCAAAAGTGACGTTTCTGAAGAATTTTAACAGTTTTCTTGTATCTACGAACGCCAGAATGCATAAAATTGACCTAAACGTCTCCTTTTCCTATTCTGAGTCGATTCTGCATGCTTTAAGTGTGTTTGGTGGCTCAGAACCATCAAAAAACGTTGAAATATAGTTCAAATTCAATAAAAATCGACAAAAATACAGTTTCTAGCTAAAATTTGATGGTTTCGTTGCACTTTCCGAGCCCGTAGGGTATCTGATTGGCTTAAAAGTACAAGAAAACACTTCAAAAGTGACGTTTCTGAAGAATTTTAACAGTTTTCTTGTATCTACGAACGCCAGAATGCATAATATTGACCTAAACGTCTCCTTTTCCTATTCTGAGTCGATTCTGCATGCTTTCAGTGTGTTTGGTGGCTCAGAACCATCAAAAAACGTTGAAATATAGTTCAAATTCAATAAAAATCGACAAAAATACAGTTTCTAGCTAAAATTTGATGGTTTCGTTGCACTTTCCGAGCCCGTAGGGTATCTGATTGGCTTAAAAGTACAAGAAAACACTTCAAAAGTGACGTTTCTGAAGAATTTTAACAGTTTTCTTGTATCTACGAACGCCAGAATGCATAAAATTGACCTAAACGTCTCCTTTTCCTATTCTGAGTCGATTCTGCATGCTTTAAGTGTGTTTGGTGGCTCAGAACCATCAAAAAACGTTGAAATATAGTTCAAATTCAATAAAAATCGACAAAAATACAGTTTCTAGCTAAAATTTTATGGTTTCGTTGCACTTTCCGAGCCCGTTGGGTATCTGATTGGCTTAAAAGTACAAGAAAACACTTCAAAAGTGACGTTTCTGAAGAATTTTAACAGTTTTCTTGTATCTACGAACGCCAGAATGCATAAAATTGACCTAAACGTCTCCTTTTCCTACTCTGAGTCGATTCTGCATGCTTTAAGTGTGTTTGGTGGCTCAGAACCATCAAAAAACGTTGAAATATAGTTCAAATTCAATAAAAATCGACAAAAATACAGTTTCTAGCTAAAATTTGATGGTTTCGTTGCACTTTCCGAGCCCGTAGGGTATCTGATTGGCTTAAAAGTACAAGAAAACACTTCAAAAGTGACGTTTCTGAAGAATTTTAACAGTTTTCTTGTATCTACGAACGCCAGAATGCATAAAATTGACCTAGACGTCTCCTTTTCCTATTCTGAGTCGATTCTGCATGCTTTAAGTGTGTTTGGTGGCTCAGAACCATCAAAAAACGTTGAAATATAGTTCAAATTCAATAAAAATCGACAAAAATACAGTTTCTAGCTAAAATTTTATGGTTTCGTTGCACTTTCCGAGCCCGTAGGGTATCTGATTGGCTTAAAAGTACAAGAAAACACTTCAAAAGTGACGTTTCTGAAGAATTTTAACAGTTTTCTTGTATCTACGAACGCCAGAATGCATAAAATTGACCTAAACGTCTCCTTTTCCTATTCTGAGTCGATTCTGCATGCTTTAAGTGTGTTTGGTGGCTCAGAACCATCAAAAAACGTTGAAATATAGTTCAAATTCAATAAAAATCGACAAAAATACAGTTTCTAGCTAAAATTTGATGGTTTCGTTGCACTTTCCGAGCCCGTAGGGTATCTGATTGGCTTAAAAGTACAAGAAAACACTTCAAAAGTGACGTTTCTGAAGAATTTTAACAGTTTTCTTGTATCTACGAACGCCAGAATGCATAAAATTGACCTAAACATCTCCTTTTCCTATTCTGAGTCGATTCTGCATGCTTTAAGTGTGTTTGGTGGCTCAGAACTATCAAAAAACGTTGAAATATAGTTCAAATTCAATAAAAATCGACAAAAATACAGTTTCTAGCTAAAATTTGATGATTTCGTTGCACTTTCCGAGCCCGTAGGGTATCTGATTGGCTTAAAAGTACAAGAAAACACTTCAGAAGTGACGTTTCTGAAGAATTTTAACAGTTTTCTTGTATCTACGAACGCCAGAATGCATAAAATTGACCTAAACGTCTCCTTTTCCTATTCTGAGTCGATTCTGCATGCTTTAAGTGTGTTTGGTGGCTCAGAACCATCAAAAAACGTTGAAATATAGTTCAAATTCAATAAAAATCGACAAAAATACAGTTTCTAGCTAAAATTTGATGGTTTCGTTGCACTTTCCGAGCCCGTAGGGTATCTGTTGGCTTAAAAGTACAAGAAAACACTTCAAAAGTGACGTTTCTGAAGAATTTTAACAGTTTTCTTGTATCTACGAACGCCAGAATGCATAAAATTGACCTAAACGTCTCCTTTTCCTATTCTGAGTCGATTCTGCATGCTTTAAGTGTGTTTGGTGGCTCAGAACCATCAAAAAACGTTGAAATATAGTTCAAATTCAATAAAAATCGACAAAAATACAGTTTCTAGCTAAAATTTGATGGTTTCGTTGCACTTTCCGAGCCCGTAGGGTATCTGATTGGCTTAAAAGTACAAGAAAACACTTCAAAAGTGACGTTTCTGAAGAATTTTAACAGTTTTCTTGTATCTACGAACGCCAGAATGCATAATATTGACCTAAACGTCTCCTTTTCCTATTCTGAGTCGATTCTGCATGCTTTCAGTGTGTTTGGTGGCTCAGAACCATCAAAAAACGTTGAAATATAGTTCAAATTCAATAAAAATCGACAAAAATACAGTTTCTAGCTAAAATTTGATGGTTTCGTTGCACTTTCCGAGCCCGTAGGGTATCTGATTGGCTTAAAAGTACAAGAAAACACTTCAAAAGTGACGTTTCTGAAGAATTTTAACAGTTTTCTTGTATCTACGAACGCCAGAATGCATAAAATTGACCTAAACGTCTCCTTTTCCTATTCTGAGTCGATTCTGCATGCTTTAAGTGTGTTTGGTGGCTCAGAACCATCAAAAAACGTTGAAATATAGTTCAAATTCAATAAAAATCGACAAAAATACAGTTTCTAGCTAAAATTTTATGGTTTCGTTGCACTTTCCGAGCCCGTAGGATATCTGATTGGCTTAAAAGTACAAGAAAACACTTCAAAAGTGACGTTTCTGAAGAATTTTAACAGTTTTCTTGTATCTACGAACGCCAGAATGCATAAAATTGACCTAAACGTCTCCTTTTCCTATTCTGAGTCGATTCTGCATGCTTTAAGTGTGTTTGGTGGCTCAGAACCATCAAAAAACGTTGAAATATAGTTCAAATTCAATAAAAATCGACAAAAATACAGTTTCTAGCTAAAATTTGATGGTTTCGTTGCACTTTCCGAGCCCGTAGGGTATCTGATTGGCTTAAAAGTACAAGAAAACACTTCAAAAGTGACGTTTCTGAAGAATTTTAACAGTTTTCTTGTATCTACGAACGCCAGAATGCATAAAATTGACCTAAACGTCTCCTTTTCCTATTCTGAGTCGATTCTGCATGCTTTAAGTGTGTTTGGTGGCTCAGAACCATCAAAAAACGTTGAAATATAGTTCAAATTCAATAAAAATCGACAAAAATACAGTTTCTAGCTAAAATTTGATGGTTTCGTTGCACTTTCCGAGCCCGTTGGGTATCTGATTGGCTTAAAAGTACAAGAAAACACTTCAAAAGTGACGTTTCTGAAGAATTTTAACAGTTTTCTTGTATCTACGAACGCCAGAATGCATAAAATTGACCTAAACGTCTCCTTTTCCTATTCTGAGTCGATTCTGCATGCTTTAAGTGTGTTTGGTGGCTCAGAACCATCAAAAAACGTTGAAATATAGTTCAAATTCAATAAAAATCGACAAAAATACAGTTTCTAGCTAAAATTTGATGGTTTCGTTGCACTTTCCGAGCCCGTAGGGTATCTGATTGGCTTAAAAGTACAAGAAAACACTTCAAAAGTGACGTTTCTGAAGAATTTTAACAGTTTTCTTGTATCTACGAACGCCAGAATGCATTAAATTGACCTAGACGTCTCCTTTTCCTATTCTGAGTCGATTCTGCATGCTTTAAGTGTGTTTGGTGGCTCAGAACCATCAAAAAACGTTGAAATATAGTTCAAATTCAATAAAAATCGACAAAAATACAGTTTCTAGCTAAAATTTGATGGTTTCGTTGCACTTTCCGAGCCCGTAGGGTATCTGATTGGCTTAAAAGTACAAGAAAACACTTCATAAGTGACGTTTCTGAAGAATTTTAACAGTTTTCTTGTATCTACGAACGCCAGAATGCATAAAATTGACCTAAACGTCTCCTTTTCCTACTCTGAGTCGATTCTGCATGCTTTAAGTGTGTTTGGTGGCTCAGAACCATCAAAAAACGTTGAAATATAGTTCAAATTCAATAAAAATCGACAAAAATACAGTTTCTAGCTAAAATTTGATGGTTTCGTTGCACTTTCCGAGCCCGTAGGGTATCTGATTGGCTTAAAAGTACAAGAAAACACTTCAAAAGTGACGTTTCTGAAGAATTTTAACAGTTTTCTTGTATCTACGAACGCCAGAATGCATAAAATTGACCTAAACGTCTCCTTTTCCTATTCTGAGTCGATTCTGCATGCTTTAAGTGTGTTTGGTGGCTCAGAACCATCAAAAAACGTTGAAATATAGTTTAAATTCAATAAAAATCGACAAAAATACAGTTTCTAGCTAAAATTTGATGGTTTCGTTGCACTTTCCGAGCCCGTAGGGTATCAGATTGGCTTAAAAGTACAAGAAAACACTTCAAAAGTGACGTTTCTGAAGAATTTTAACAGTTTTCTTGTATCTACGAACGCCAGAATGCATAAAATTGACCTAAACGTCTCCTTTTCCTATTCTGAGTCGATTCTGCATGCTTTAAGTGTGTTTGGTGGCTCAGAACCATCAAAAAACGTTGAAATATAGTTCAAATTCAATAAAAATCGACAAAAATACAGTTTCTAGCTAAAATTTGATGGTTTCGTTGCACTTTCCGAGCCCGTAGGGTATCTGATTGGCTTAAAAGTACAAGAAAACACTTCAAAAGTGACGTTTCTGAAGAATTTTAACAGTTTTCTTGTATCTACGAACGCCAGAATGCATAAAATTGACCTAAACGTCTCCTTTTCCTATTCTGAGTCGATTCTGCATGCTTTAAGTGTGTTTGGTGGCTCAGAACCATCAAAAAACGTTGAAATATAGTTCAAATTCAATAAAAATCGACAAAAATACAGTTTCTAGCTAAAATTTGATGGTTTCGTTGCACTTTCCGAGCCCGTAGGGTATCTGATTGGCTTAAAAGTACAAGAAAACACTTCAAAAGTGACGTTTCTGAAGAATTTTAACAGTTTTCTTGTATCTACGAACGCCAGAATGCATAAAATTGACCTAAACGTCTCCTTTTCCTATTCTGAGTCGATTCTGCATGCTTTAAGTGTGTTTGGTGGCTCAGAACCATCAAAAAACGTTGAAATATAGTTCAAATTCAATAAAAATCGACAAAAATACAGTTTCTAGCTAAAATTTGATGATTTCGTTGCACTTTCCGAGCCCGTAGGGTATCTGATTGGCTTAAAAGTACAAGAAAACACTTCAGAAGTGACGTTTCTGAAGAATTTTAACAGTTTTCTTGTATCTACGAACGCCAGAATGCATAAAATTGACCTAAACGTCTCCTTTTCCTATTCTGAGTCGATCCTGCATGCTTTAAGTGTGTTTGGTGGCTCAGAACCATCAAAAAACGTTGAAATATAGTTCAAATTCAATAAAAATCGACAAAAATACAGTTTCTAGCTAAAATTTGATGGTTTCGTTGCACTTTCCGAGCCCGTAGGGTATCTGATTGGCTTAAAAGTACAAGAAAACACTTCAAAAGTGACGTTTCTGAAGAATTTTAACAGTTTTCTTGTATCTACGAACGCCAGAATGCATAAAATTGACCTAAACGTCTCCTTTTCCTATTCTGAGTCGATTCTGCATGCTTTAAGTGTGTTTTGTGGCTCAGAACCATCAAAAAACGTTGAAATATAGTTCAAATTCAATAAAAATCGACAAAAATACAGTTTCTAGCTAAAATTTGATGGTTTCGTTGCACTTTCCGAGCCCGTAGGGTATCTGATTGGCTTAAAAGTACAAGAAAACACTTCAAAAGTGACGTTTCTGAAGAATTTTAACAGTTTTCTTGTATCTACGAACGCCAGAATGCATAAAATTAACCTAAACGTCTCCTTTTCCTATTCTGAGTCGATTCTGCATGCTTTAAGTGTGTTTGGTGGCTCAGAACCATCAAAAAACGTTGAAATATAGTTCAAATTCAATAAAAATCGACAAAAATACAGTTTCTAGCTAAAATTTGATGGTTTCGTTGCACTTTCCGAGCCCGTAGGGTATCTGATTGGCTTAAAAGTACAAGAAAACACTTCAAAAGTGACGTTTCTGAAGAATCTTAACAGTTTTCTTGTATCTACGAACGCCAGAATGCATAAAATTGACCTAAACGTCTCCTTTTCCTATTCTGAGTCGATTCTGCATGCTTTAAGTGTGTTTGGTGGCTCAGAACCATCAAAAAACGTTGAAATATAGTTCAAATTCAATAAAAATCGACAAAAATACAGTTTCTAGCTAAAATTTTATGGTTTCGTTGCACTTTCCGAGCCCGTAGGGTATCGGATTGGCTTAAAAGTACAAGAAAACACTTCAAAAGTGACGTTTCTGAAGAATTTTAACAGTTTTCTTGTATCTACGAACGCCAGAATGCATAAAATTGATCTAAACGTCTCCTTTTCCTATTCTGAGTCGATTCTGCATGCTTTAAGTGTGTTTGGTGGCTCAGAACCATCAAAAAACATTGAAATATAGTTCAAATTCAATAAAAATCGACAAAAATACAGTTTCTAGCTAAAATTTGATGGTTTCGTTGCACTTTCCGGGCCCGTAGGGTATCTGATTGGCTTAAAAGTACAAGAAAACACTTCAAAAGTGACGTTTCTGAAGAATTTTAACAGTTTTCTTGTATCTACGAACGCCAGAATGCATAAAATTGACCTAAACGTCTCCTTTTCCTATTCTGAGTCGATTCTGCATGCTTTAAGTGTGTTTGGTGGCTCAGAACCATCAAAAAACGTTGAAATATAGCTCAAATTCAATAAAAATCGACAAAAATACAGTTTCTAGCTAAAATTTGATGGTTTCGTTGCACTTTCCGAGCCCGTAGGGTATCTGATTGGCTTAAAAGTACAAGAAAACACTTCAAAAGTGACGTTTCTGAAGAATTTTAACAGTTTTCTTGTATCTACGAACGCCAGAATGCATAAAATTGACCTAAACGTCTCCTTTTCCTATTCTGAGTCGATTCTGCATGCTTTAAGTGTGTTTGGTGGCTCAGAACCATCAAAAAACGTTGAAATATAGTTCAAATTCAATAAAAATCGACAAAAATACAGTTTCTAGCTAAAATTTGATGGTTTCGTTGCACTTTCCGAGCCCGTAGGGTATCTGATTGGCTTAAAAGTACAAGAAAACACTTCAGAAGTGACGTTTCTGAAGAATTTTAACAGTTTTCTTGTATCTACGAACGCCAGAATGCATAAAATTGACCTAAACGTCTCCTTTTCCTATTCTGAGTCGATTCTGCATGCTTTAAGTGTGTTTGGTGGCTCAGAACCATCAAAAAACGTTGAAATATAGTTCAAATTCAATAAAAATCGACAAAAATACAGTTTCTAGCTAAAATTTGATGGTTTCGTTGCACTTTCCGAGCCCGTAGGGTATCTGATTGGCTTAAAAGTACAAGAAAACACTTCAAAAGTGACGTTTCTGAAGAATTTTAACAGTTTTCTTGTATCTACGAACGCCAGAATGCATAAAATTGACCTAAACGTCTCCTTTTCCTATTCTGAGTCGATTCTGCATGCTTTAAGTGTGTTTGGTGGCTCAGAACCATCAAAAAACGTTGAAATATAGTTCAAATTCAATAAAAATCGACAAAAATACAGTTTCTAGCTAAAATTTGATGGTTTCGTTGCACTTTCCGAGCCCGTAGGGTATCTGATTGGCTTAAAAGTACAAGAAAACACTTCAAAAGTGACGTTTCTGAAGAATTTTAACAGTTTTCTTCTATCTACGAACGCCAGATTGCATAAAATTGACCTAAACGTCTCCTTTTCCTATTCTGAGTCGATTCTGCATGCTTTAAGTGTGTTTGGTGGCTCAGAACCATCAAAAAACGTTGAAATATAGTTCAAATTCAATAAAAATCGACAAAAATACAGTTTCTAGCTAAAATTTGATGGTTTCGTTGCACTTTCCGAGCCCGCAGGGTATCTGATTGGCTTAAAATGTACAAGAAAACACTTCAAAAGTGACGTTTCTGAAGAATTTTAACAGTTTTCTTGTATCTACGAACGCCAGAATGCATAAAATTGACCTAAACGTCTCCTTTTCCTATTCTGAGTCGATTCTGCATGCTTTAAGTGTGTTTGGTGGCTCAGAAGCATCAAAAAACGTTGAAATATAGTTCAAATTCAATAAAAATCGACAAAAATACAGTTTCTAGCTAAAATTTGATGGTTTCGTTGCACTTTCCGAGCCCGTAGGGTATCTGATTGGCTTAAAAGTACAAGAAAACACTTCAAAAGTGACGTTTCTGAAGAATTTTAACAGTTTTCTTGTATCTACGAACGCCAGAATGCATAAAATTGACCTAAACGTCTCCTTTTCCTATTCTGAGTCGATTCTGCATGCTTTAAGTGTGTTTGGTGGCTCAGAACCATCAAAAAACGTTGAAATATAGTTCAAATTCAATAAAAATCGACAAAAATACAGTTTCTAGCTAAAATTTGATGGTTTCGTTGCACTTTCCGAGCCCGTAGGGTATCTGATTGGCTTAAAAGTACAAGAAAACACTTCAAAAGTGACGTTTCTGAAGAATTTTAACAGTTTTCTTGTATCTACGAACGCCAGAATGCATAAAATTGACCTAAACGTCTCCTTTTCCTATTCTGAGTCGATTCTGCATGCTTTAAGTGTGTTTGGTGGCTCAGAACCATCAAAAAACGTTGAAATATAGTTCAAATTCAATAAAAATCGACAAAAATACAGTTTCTAGCTAAAATTTGATGGTTTCGTTGCACTTTCCGAGCCCGTAGGGTATCTGATTCGCTTAAAAGTACAAGAAAACACTTCAAAAGTGACGTTTCTGAAGAATTTTAACAGTTTTCTTGTATCTACGAACGCCAGAATGCATAAAATTGATCTAAACGTCTCCTTTTCCTATTCTGAGTCGATTCTGCATGCTTTAAGTGTGTTTGGTGGCTCAGAACCATCAAAAAACGTTGAAATATAGTTCAAATTCAATAAAAATCGACAAAAATACAGTTTCTAGCTAAAATTTGATGGTTTCGTTCCACTTTCCGAGCCCGTAGGGTATCTGATTGGCTTAAAAGTACAAGAAAACACTTCAAAAGTGACGTTTCCGAAGAATTTTAACAGTTTTCTTGTATCTACGAACGCCAGAATGCATAAAATTGACCTAAACGTCTCCTTTTCCTATTCTGAGTCGATTCTGCATGCTTTAAGTGTGTTTGGTGGCTCAGAACCATCAAAAAACGTTGAAATATAGTTCAAATTCAATAAAAATCGACAAAAATACAGTTTCTAGCTAAAATTTGATGGTTTCGTTGCACTTTCCGAGCCCGTAGGGTATCTGATTGGCTTAAAAGTACAAGAAAACACTTCAAAAGTGACGTTTCTGAAGAATTTTAACAGTTTTCTTGTATCTACGAACGCCAGAATGCATAAAATTGACCTAAACTTCTCCTTTTCCTATTCTGAGTCGATTCTGCATGCTTTAAGTGTGTTTGGTGGCTCAGAACCATCAAAAAACGTTGAAATATAGTTCAAATTCAATAAAAATCGACAAAAATACAGTTTCTAGCTAACATTTGATGGTTTCGTTGCACTTTCCGAGCCCGTAGGGTATCTGATTGGCTTAAAAGTACAAGAAAACACTTCAAAAGTGACGTTTCTGAAGAATTTTAACAGTTTTCTTGTATCTACGAACGCCAGAATGCATAAAATTGACCTAAACGTCTCCTTTTCCTATTCTGAGTCGATTCTGCATGCTTTAAGTGTGTTTGGTGGCTCAGAACCATCAAAAAACGTTGAAATATAGTTCAAATTCAATAAAAATCGACAAAAATACAGTTTCTAGCTAAAATTTGATGGTTTCGTTGCACTTTCCGAGCCCGTAGGGTATCTGATTGGCTTAAAAGTACAAGAAAACACTTCAAAAGTGACGTTTCTGAAGAATTTTAACAGTTTTCTTGTATCTACGAACGCCAGAATGCATAAAATTGACCTAAACGTCTCCTTTTCCTATTCTGAGTCAATTCTGCATGCTTTAAGTGTGTTTGGTGGCTCAGAACCATCAAAAAACGTTGAAATATAGTTCAAATTCAATAAAAATCGACAAAAATACAGTTTCTAGCTAAAATTTGATGGTTTCGTTGCACTTTCCGAGCCCGTAGGGTATCTGATTGGCTTAAAAGTACAAGAAAACACTTCAAAAGTGACGTTTCTGAAGAATTTTAACAGTTTTCTTGTATCTACGAACGCCAGAATGCATAAAATTGACCTAAACGTCTCCTTTTCCTATTCTGAGTCGATTCTGCATGCTTTAAGTGTGTTTGGTGGCTCAGAAGCATCAAAAAACGTTGAAATATAGTTCAAATTCAATAAAAATCGACAAAAATACAGTTTCTAGCTAAAATTTTATGGTTTCGTTGCACTTTCCGAGCCCGTAGGGTATCTGATTGGCTTAAAAGTACAAGAAAACACTTCAAAAGTGACGTTTCTGAAGAATTTTAACAGTTTTCTTGTATCTACGAACGCCAGAATGCATAAAATTGACCTAAACGTCTCCTTTTCCTATTCTGAGTCGATTCTGCATGCTTTAAGTGTGTTTGGTGGCTCAGAACCATCAAAAAACGTTGAAATATAGTTCAAATTCAATAAAAATCGACAAAAATACAGTTTCTAGCTAAAATTTGATGGTTTCGTTGCACTTTCCGAGCCCGTAGGGTATCTGATTGGCTTAAAAGTACAAGAAAACACTTCAAAAGTGACGTTTCTGAAGAATTTTAACAGTTTTCTTGTATCTACGAACGCCAGAATGCATAAAATTGACCTAAACGTCTCCTTTTCCTATTCTGAGTCGATTCTGCATGCTTTAAGTGTGTTTGGTGGCTCAGAACCATCAAAAAACGTTGAAATATAGTTCAAATTCAATAAAAATCGACAAAAATACAGTTTCTAGCTAAAATTTGATGGTTTCGTTGCACTTTCCGAGCCCGTAGGGTATCTGATTCGCTTAAAAGTACAAGAAAACACTTCAAAAGTGACGTTTCTGAAGAATTTTAACAGTTTTCTTGTATCTACGAACGTCAGAATGCATAAAATTGATCTAAACGTCTCCTTTTCCTATTCTGAGTCGATTCTGCATGCTTTAAGTGTGTTTGGTGGCTCAGAACCATCAAAAAACGTTGAAATATAGTTCAAATTCAATAAAAATCGACAAAAATACAGTTTCTAGCTAAAATTTGATGGTTTCGTTGCACTTTCCGAGCCCGTAGGGTATCTGATTGGCTTAAAAGTACAAGAAAACACTTCAAAAGTGACGTTTCCGAAGAATTTTAACAGTTTTCTTGTATCTACGAACGCCAGAATGCATAAAATTGACCTAAACGTCTCCTTTTCCTATTCTGAGTCGATTCTGCATGCTTTAAGTGTGTTTGGTGGCTCAGAACCATCAAAAAACGTTGAAATATAGTTCAAATTCAATAAAAATCGACAAAAATACAGTTTCTAGCTAAAATTTGATGGTTTCGTTGCACTTTCCGAGCCCGTAGGGTATCTGATTCGCTTAAAAGTACAAGAAAACACTTCAAAAGTGACGTTTCTGAAGAATTTTAACAGTTTTCTTGTATCTACGAACGCCAGAATGCATAAAATTGATCTAAACGTCTCCTTTTCCTATTCTGAGTCGATTCTGCATGCTTTAAGTGTGTTTGGTGGCTCAGAACCATCAAAAAACGTTGAAATATAGTTCAAATTCAATAAAAATCGACAAAAATACAGTTTCTAGCTAAAATTTGATGGTTTCGTTGCACTTTCCGAGCCCGTAGGGTATCTGATTGGCTTAAAAGTACAAGAAAACACTTCAAAAGTGACGTTTCCGAAGAATTTTAACAGTTTTCTTGTATCTACGAACGCCAGAATGCATAAAATTGACCTAAACGTCTCCTTTTCCTATTCTGAGTCGATTCTGCATGCTTTAAGTGTGTTTGGTGGCTCAGAACCATCAAAAAACGTTGAAATATAGTTCAAATTCAATAAAAATCGACAAAAATACAGTTTCTAGCTAAAATTTGATGGTTTCGTTGCACTTTCCGAGCCCGTAGGGTATCTGATTGGCTTAAAAGTACAAGAAAACACTTCAAAAGTGACGTTTCTGAAGAATTTTAACAGTTTTCTTGTATCTACGAACGCCAGAATGCATAAAATTGACCTAAACGTCTCCTTTTCCTATTCTGAGTCGATTCTGAATGCTTTAAGTGTGTTTGGTGGCTCAGAACCATCAAAAAACGTTGAAATATAGTTCAAATTCAATAAAAATCGACAAAAATACAGTTTCTAGCTAAAATTTGATGGTTTCGTTGCACCTTCCGAGCCCGTTGGGTATCTGATTGGCTTAAAAGTACAAGAAAACACTTCAGAAGTGACGTTTCTGAAGAATTTTAACAGTTTTCTTGTATCTACGAACGCCAGAATGCATAAAATTGACCTAAACGTCTCCTTTTCCTCTTCTGAGTCGATTCTGCATGCTTTAAGTGTGTTTGGTGGCTCAGAACCATCAAAAAACGTTGAAATATAGTTCAAATTCAATAAAAATCGACAAAAATACAGTTTCTAGCTAAAATTTGATGGTTTCGTTGCACTTTCCGAGCCCGTAGGGTATCTGATTGGCTTAAAAGTACAAGAAAACACTTCAAAAGTGACGTTTCTGAAGAATTTTAACAGTTTTCTTGTATCTACGAACGCCAGAATGCATAAAATTGACCTAAACGTCTCCTTTTCCTATTCTGAGTCGATTCTGCATGCTTTAAGTGTGTTTGGTGGCTCAGAACCATCAAAAAACGTTGAAATATAGTTCAAATTCAATAAAAATCGACAAAAATACAGTTTCTAGCTAAAATTTGATGGTTTCGTTGCACTTTCCGAGCCCGTAGGGTATCTGATTGGCTTAAAAGTACAAGAAAACACTTCAAAAGTGACGTTTCTGAAGAATTTTAACAGTTTTCTTGTATCTACGAACGCCAGAATGCATTAAATTGACCTAAACGTCTCCTTTTCCTATTCTGAGTCGATTCTGCATGCTTTAAGTGTGTTTGGTGGCTCAGAACCATCAAAAAACGTTGAAATATAGTTCAAATTCAATAAAAATCGACAAAAATACAGTTTCTAGCTAAAATTTGATGGTTTCGTTGCACTTTCCGAGCCCGTAGGGTATCTGATTGGCTTAAAAGTACAAGAAAACACTTCAAAAGTGACGTTTCTGAAGAATTTTAACAGTTTTCTAGTATCTACGAACGCCAGAATGCATAAAATTGACCTAAACGTCTCCTTTTCCTATTCTGAGTCGATTCTGCATGCTTTAAGTGTGTTTGGTGGCTCAGAACCATCAAAAAACGTTGAAATATAGTTCAAATTCAATAAAAATCGACAAAAATACAGTTTCTAGCTAAAATTTGATGGTTTCGTTGCACTTTCCGAGCCCGTAGGGTATCTGATTGGCTTAAAAGTACAAGAAAACACTTCAAAAGTGACGTTTCTGAAGAATTTTAACAGTTTTCTTGTATCTACGAACGCCAGAATGCATAAAATTGACCTAAACGTCTCCTTTTCCTCTTCTGAGTCGATTCTGCATGCTTTAAGTGTGTTTGGTGGCTCAGAACCATCAAAAAACGTTGAAATATAGTTCAAATTCAATAAAAATCGACAAAAATACAGTTTCTAGCTAAAATTTGATGGTTTCGTTGCACTTTCCGAGCCCGTAGGGTATCTGATTGGCTTAAAAGTACAAGAAAACACTTCAAAAGTGACGTTTCTGAAGAATTTTAACAGTTTTCTTGTATCTACGAACGCCAGAATGCATAAAATTGACCTAAACGTCTCCTTTTCCTATTCTGAGTCGATTCTGCATGCTTTAAGTGTGTTTGGTGGCTCAGAACCATCAAAAAACGTTGAAATATAGTTCAAATTCAATAAAAATCGACAAAAATACAGTTTCTAGCTAAAATTTGATGGTTTCGTTGCACTTTCCGAGCCCGTAGGGTATCTGATTGGCTTAAAAGTACAAGAAAACACTTCAAAAGTGACGTTTCTGAAGAATTTTAACAGTTTTCTTGTATCTACGAACGCCAGAATGCATAAAATTGACCTAAACGTCTCCTTTTCCTGTTCTGAGTCGATTCTGCATGCTTTAAGTGTGTTTGGTGGCTCAGAACCATCAAAAAACGTTGAAATATAGTTCAAATTCAATAAAAATCGACAAAAATACAGTTTCTAGCTAAAATTTGATGGTTTCGTTGCACTTTCCGAGCCCGTAGGGTATCTGATTGGCTTAAAAGTACAAGAAAACACTTCAAAAGTGACGTTTCTGAAGAATTTTAACAGTTTTCTTGTATCTACGAACGCCAGAATGCATAAAATTGACCTAAACGTCTCCTTTTCCTATTCTGAGTCGATTCTGCATGCTTTAAGTGTGTTTGGTGGCTCAGAACCATCAAAAAACGTTGAAATATAGTTCAAATTCAATAAAAATCGACAAAAATACAGTTTCTAGCTAAAATTTGATGGTTTCGTTGCACTTTCCGAGCCCGTAGGGTATCTGATTGGCTTAAAAGTACAAGAAAACACTTCAAAAGTGACGTTTCTGAAGAATTTTAACAGTTTTCTAGTATCTACGAACGCCAGAATGCATAAAATTGACCTAAACGTCTCCTTTTCCTATTCTGAGTCGATTCTGCATGCTTTAAGTGTGTTTGGTGGCTCAGAACCATCAAAAAACGTTGAAATATAGTTCAAATTCAATAAAAATCGACAAAAATACAGTTTCTAGCTAAAATTTGATGGTTTCGTTGCACTTTCCGAGCCCGTAGGGTATCTGATTGGCTTAAAAGTACAAGAAAACACTTCAAAAGTGACGTTTCTGAAGAATTTTAACAGTTTTCTTGTATCTACGAACGCCAGAATGCATAAAATTGACCTAAACGTCTCCTTTTCCTATTCTGAGTCGATTCTGCATGCTTTAAGTGTGTTTGGTGGCTCAGAACCATCAAAAAACGTTGAAATATAGTTCAAATTCAATAAAAATCGACAAAAATACAGTTTCTAGCTAAAATTTGATGGTTTCGTTGCACTTTCCGAGCCCGTAGGGTATCTGATTGGCTTAAAAGTACAAGAAAACACTTCAAAAGTGACGTTTCTGAAGAATTTTAACAGTTTTCTAATAATAATAATAATAATAATAATAATAATAATAATAAGTTTATTGTCCCACAGGTTTCCCTAATTACAGAACAAAATATAATAAATACATAATAATAATATACAAATAACTAAATAAAAGAAAAGAAAAACAGCACTCTCGACCACAATACAAACAGGACTAACCCAAGAAAACATCACTCACGAGCTTGTTAGCACATTTGCACATCACTGATATCGGTGAACGGCATAAGACGTTCGTGCGTGGAGACGGCACATAAAAGGTAACTACATGTCGTGAAGAGAATTGCGGCACATTAAATTCAACTTTCGATAGTAAGGACGCACAATCAATCCTATTATTAATTAATTTCACAATAAAGTTCGCACACTGCCCATCACGCCGAGATGAGAGGGACATCAATCCATGACGCTGGAGCAGGATCACCATATCACAACCTCTACTAGGATAAAATCCGTCCAGTTTATATGACAGATATTTAAGGAACTTCCTGTGGATTCTATCTAGTGGCATATGTTGGCACAAATAAATTGGGTACCATATAATTGACGCATACTCCAACTTGCTCATCACAAATGAAAAGAAAAGAGACTTAAGCAGATCGATGTCATTGAAATATTTAGAGACACGCATTATGAAGCCAAGTGATTTACTAGCAGAACTGCTGACGCATTTTATGTGATCATTGAAGGTAAGTTCCGAGTCAAATATCACTCCTAAGTCCTTAATAGATGTCTTTCGTTCCAATGATTCTAAACCGATGCCATATGAGGTGACAATTGGCTGTAATTTACGTGTAAATGTGACATAATAACACTTTTTTGTGTTCAAAAACAGTTTATTTTCGGATGAGTACTGCACTATCTTGTCAAGGTCCGTCTGAAGTAGTGCAGTATCTACTATCGACGAAATATTATTGTAGATCTTGACATCATCGGCATACGCGAGGCAGGAGCATCTTAGCGAGGAAAAGAGATCATTCAGGTAAATGTTAAAAAGTAATGGACCAAGATTGGAGCCCTGCGGGACTCCTGATGTAGATATAAATTCAGACGATGTGTACCCATTGTAAAATACATAATTTACCCGACCCGTTAAATAGGATGATAATAATTTCAGTAAAGTATCAGAGCAGCCAAAGCGATGCAATTTAACGAGCAAGATGTTGTGCGATATAGTGTCAAAGGCACGAGAAAAATCCGTATAGATAACATCTATCTGACCCCTTCTATCAAGTGACTCACATAAATCTTGGGTTAAAACAGCTAAATTTGTAACAGTGGATCGCCCCGTCATAAATCCATGTTGGTTCTCAGAAATGTAGCTATGAACGTTACCATCTATACACCGATAGAGAACTTGTTCAAAAACTTTTGCAAAACTGGGAAGGATGGAGATCGGTCTATAATTACTTAATAGATGTGGGTTATCCTTTTTTAAAACTGGGATAATTCTATTTCTTTTCCAACGACCCGGAAACGAACCTGAACGTAGCGCCAAGTTTATTATTATGGCTAAAGGCTTCGCTAACAAAAACCTACAGTCTCGAACCATGAAGCTAGGGATTGAATCATCTCCAGCAGTTAGATTGTTTGAGCATTTTGCCATTATAGGGATTAGATCTTCCTCCCTGACATGACATAATGAAAATGATGACAATGAGCAAGAGGAGAACTGAGGAGGAGACGAATCAACCGGGGAAAATGCTCTTTCAAATGTACTTGCAAACGCATCAACAATTTTCTGTGGTTCGGCATATTCAGTGTTGTCATCATCAACAAGTTGATTAGGTATTCTGGAAGTACCTTTCTTTTGGTGTAAGAATCTCCAAAGCGCAGCAGGATTGGACTTAACATCCTCTTGAATTTTAGCAAGGTAAAAATTATAAGATTCGGATATTTGACGTTTCAGCACAGCTCTCAATTTTTTAAATTCTTGATAATGATGAGGGCAACGGGTTCTCATCCATAGATGTCTGTGATAATGTTTTGTTTTTATAATCTGTTTAATATCGGATGATATCCAGGGCGGAAATTTAGACTTATTCGGCTTTGTTAGAGGAACATGTAGGTTAATAATTAGATACAATGAATCATAAAATTTATCAAGCGCAAGATTCACATCATCAATTGAATCAAGAAATGACCAGTTAATATCACAAAGATCTTCATAAAGTCTACAAAAATTAGCTCTACGAAAGTTGTATCGGCAGTTATTAGAAGATGGAAATGAAGAATTCTTAGTGGTCAATGGAATGAAAATTTTCTTGTATATACGAACGCCAGAATGCATAAAATTGACCTAAACGTCTCCTTTTCCTATTCTGAGTCGATTCTGCATGCTTTAAGTGTGTTTGGTGGCCCAGAACCATCAAAAAACGTTGAAATATAGTTCAAATTCAATAAAAATCGACAAAAATACAGTTTCTAGCTAAAATTTGATGGTTTCGTTGCACTTTCCGAGCCCGTTGGGTATCTGATTGGCTTAAAACTACAAGAAAACACTTCAAAAGTGACGTTTCTGAAGAATTTTAACAGTTTTCTTGTATCTACGAACGCCAGAATGCATAAAATTGACCTAAACGTCTCCTTTTCCTATTCTGAGTCGATTCTGCATGCTTTAAGTGTGTTTGGTGGCTCAGAACCATCAAAAAACGTTGAAATATAGGTCAAATTCAATAAAAATCGACAAAAATACAGTTTCTAGCTAAAATTTGATGGTTTCGTTGCACTTTCCGAGCCCGTAGGGTATCTGATTGGCTTAAAAGTACAAGAAAACACTTCAAAAGTGACGTTTCTGAAGAATTTTAACAGTTTTCTTGTATCTACGAACGCCAGAATGCATAAAATTGACCTAAACGTCTCCTTTTCCTATTCTGAGTCGATTCTGCATGCTTTAAGTGTGTTTGGTGGCTCAGAACCATCAAAAAACGTTGAAATATAGTTCAAATTCAATAAAAATCGACAAAAATACAGTTTCTAGCTAAAATTTGATGGTTTCGTTGCACTTTCCGAGCCCGTAGGGTATCTGATTGGCTTAAAAGTACAAGAAAACACTTCAAAAGTGACGTTTCTGAAGAATTTTAACAGTTTTCTTGTATCTACGAACGCCAGAATGCATAAAATTGACCTAAACGTCTCCTTTTCCTATTCTGAGTCGATTCTGCATGCTTTAAGTGTGTTTGGTGGCTCAGAACCATCAAAAAACGTTGAAATATAGTTCAAATTCAATAAAAATCGACAAAAATACAGTTTCTAGCTAAAATTTGATGGTTTCGTTGCACTTTCCGAGCCCGTAGGGTATCTGATTGGCTTAAAAGTACAAGAAAACACTTCAAAAGTGACCTTTCTGAAGAATTTTAACAGTTTTCTTGCATCTACGAACGCCAGAATGCATAAAATTGACCTAAACGTCTCCTTTTCCTATTCTGAGTCGATTCTGCATGCTTTAAGTGTGTTTGGTGGCTCAGAACCATCAAAAAATGTTGAAATATAGTTCAAATTCAATAAAAATCGACAAAAATACAGTTTCTAGCTAAAATTTGATGGTTTCGTTGCACTTTCCGAGCCCGTAGGGTATCTGATTGGCTTAAAAGTACAAGAAAACACTTCAAAAGTGACGTTTCTGAAGAATTTTAACAGTTTTCTTGTATCTACGAACGCCAGAATGCATAAATTTGACCTAAACGTCTCCTTTTCCTATTCTGAGTCGATTCTGCATGCTTTAAGTGTGTTTGGTGGCTCAGAACCATCAAAAAACTTTGAAATATAGTTCAAATTCAATAAAAATCGACAAAAATACAGTTTCTAGCTAAAATTTGATGGTTTCGTTGCACTTTCCGAGCCCGTAGGGTATCTGATTGGCTTAAAAGTACAAGAAAACACTTCAAAAGTGACGTTTCTGAAGAATTTTAACAGTTTTCTTGTATCTACGAACGCCAGAATGCATAAAATTGACCTAAACGTCTCCTTTTCCTATTCTGAGTCGATTCTGCATGCTTTAAGTGTGTTTGGTGGCTCAGAACCATCAAAAAACGTTGAAATATAGTTCAAATTCAATAAAAATCGACAAAAATACAGTTTCTAGCTAAAATTTGATGGTTTCGTTGCACTTTCCGAGCCCGTAGGGTATCTGATTGGCTTAAAAGTACAAGAAAACACTTCAAAAGTGACCTTTCTGAAGAATTTTAACAGTTTTCTTGCATCTACGAACGCCAGAATGCATAAAATTGACCTAAACGTCTCCTTTTCCTATTCTGAGTCGATTCTGCATGCTTTAAGTGTGTTTGGTGGCTCAGAACCATCAAAAAATGTTGAAATATAGTTCAAATTCAATAAAAATCGACAAAAATACAGTTTCTAGCTAAAATTTGATGGTTTCGTTGCACTTTCCGAGCCCGTAGGGTATCTGATTGGCTTAAAAGTACAAGAAAACACTTCAAAAGTGACGTTTCTGAAGAATTTTAACAGTTTTCTTGTATCTACGAACGCCAGAATGCATAAATTTGACCTAAACGTCTCCTTTTCCTATTCTGAGTCGATTCTGCATGCTTTAAGTGTGTTTGGTGGCTCAGAACCATCAAAAAACTTTGAAATATAGTTCAAATTCAATAAAAATCGACAAAAATACAGTTTCTAGCTAAAATTTGATGGTTTCGTTGCACTTTCCGAGCCCGTAGGGTATCTGATTGGCTTAAAAGTACAAGAAAACACTTCAAAAGTGACGTTTCTGAAGAATTTTAACAGTTTTCTTGTATCTACGAACGCCAGAATGCATAAAATTGACCTAAACGTCTCCTTTTCCTATTCTGAGTCGATTCTGCATGCTTTAAGTGTGTTTGGTGGCTCAGAACCATCAAAAAACGTTGAAATATAGTTCAAATTCAATAAAAATCGACAAAAATACAGTTTCTAGCTAAAATTTGATGGTTTCGTTGCACTTTCCGAGCCCGTAGGGTATCTGATTGGCTTAAAAGTACAAGAAAACACTTCAAAAGTGACGTTTCTGAAGAATTTTAACAGTTTTCTTGTATCTACGAACGCCAGAATGCATAAAATTGACCTAAACGTCTCCTTTTCCTATTCTGAGTCGATTCTGCATGCTTTAAGTGTGTTTGGTGGCTCAGAACCATCAAAAAACGTTGAAATATAGTTCAAATTCAATAAAAATCGACAAAAATACAGTTTCTAGCTAAAATTTGATGGTTTCGTTGCACTTTCCGAGCCCGTAGGGTATCTGATTGGCTTAAAAGTACAAGAAAACACTTCAAATTGACGTTTCTGAAGAATTTTAACAGTTTTCTTGTACCTACGAACGCCAGAATGCATAAAATTGACCTAAACGTCTCCTTTTCCTATTCTGAGTCGATTCTGCATGCTTTAAGTGTGTTTGGTGGCTCAGAACCATCAAAAAATGTTGAAATATAGTTCAAATTCAATAAAAATCGACAAAAATACAGTTTCTAGCTAAAATTTGATGGTTTCGTTGCACTTTCCGAGCCCGTAGGGTATCTGATTGGCTTAAAAGTACAAGAAAACACTTCAAAAGTGACGTTTCTGAAGAATTTTAACAGTTTTCTTGTATCTACGAACGCCAGAATGCATAAATTTGACCTAAACGTCTCCTTTTCCTATTCTGAGTCGATTCTGCATGCTTTAAGTGTGTTTGGTGGCTCAGAACCATCAAAAAACTTTGAAATATAGTTCAAATTCAATAAAAATCGACAAAAATACAGTTTCTAGCTAAAATTTGATGGTTTCGTTGCACTTTCCGAGCCCGTAGGGTATCTGATTGGCTTAAAAGTACAAGAAAACACTTCAAAAGTGACGTTTCTGAAGAATTTTAACAGTTTTCTTGTATCTACGAACGCCAGAATGCATAAAATTGACCTAAACGTCTCCTTTTCCTATTCTGAGTCCATTCTGCATGCCTTAAGTGTGTTTGGTGGCTCAGAACCATCAAAAAACGTTGAAATATAGTTCAAATTCAATAAAAATCGACAAAAATACAGTTTCTAGCTAAAATTTGATGGTTTCGTTGCACTTTCCGAGCCCGTAGGGTATCTGATTGGCTTAAAAGTACAAGAAAACACTTCAAAAGTGACGTTTCTGAAGAATTTTAACAGTTTTCTTGTATCTACGAACGCCAGAATGCATAAAATTGACCTAAACGTCTCCTTTTCCTATTCTGAGTCGATTCTGCATGCTTTAAGTGTGTTTGGTGGCTCAGAACCATCAAAAAACTTTGAAATATAGTTCAAATTCAATAAAAATCGACAAAAATACAGTTTCTAGCTAAAATTTGATGGTTTCGTTGCACTTTCCGAGCCCGTAGGGTGTCTGATTGGCTTAAAAGTACAAGAAAACACTTCAAAAGTGACGTTTCTGAAGAATTTTAACATTTTTCTTGTATCTACGAACGCCAGAATGCATAAAATTGACCTAAACGTCTCCTTTTCCTATTCTGAGTCGATTCTGCATGCTTTAAGTGTGTTTGGTTGCTCAGAACCATCAAAAAACTTTGAAATATAGTTCAAATTCAATAAAAATCAACAAAAATACAGTTTCTAGCTAAAATTTGATGGTTTCGTTGCACTTTCCGAGCCCGTAGGGTATCTGATTGGCTTAAAAGTACAAGAAAACACTTCAAAAGTGACGTTTCTGAAGAATTTTAACAGTTTTCTTGTATCTACGAACGCCAGAATGCATAAAATTGACCTAAACGTCTCCTTTTCCTATTCTGAGTCGATTCTGCATGCTTTAAGTGTGTTTGGTGGCTCAGAACCATCAAAAAACGTTGAAATATAGTTCAAATTCAATAAAAATCGACAAAAATACAGTTTCTAGCTAAAATTTGATGGTTTCGTTGCACTTTCCGAGCCCGTAGGGTATCTGATTGGCTTAAAAGTACAAGAAAACACTTCAAAAGTGACGTTTCTGAAGAATTTTAACAGTTTTCTTGTATCTACGAACGCCAGAATGCATAAAATTGACCTAAACGTCTCCTTTTCCTATTCTGAGTCGATTCTGCATGCTTTAAGTGTGTTTGGTGGCTCAGAACCATCAAAAAACGTTGAAATATAGTTCAAATTCAATAAAAATCGACAAAAATACAGTTTCTAGCTAAAATTTGATGGTTTCGTTGCACTTTCCGAGCCCGTAGGGTATCTGATTGGCTTAAAAGTACAAGAAAACACTTCAAAAGTGACGTTTCTGAAGAATTTTAACAGTTTTCTTGTATCTACGAACGCCAGAATGCATAAAATTGACCTAAACGTCTCCTTTTCCTATTCTGAGTCGATTCTGCATGCTTTAAGGGTGTTTGGTGGCTCAGAACCATCAAAAAACGTTGAAATATAGTTCAAATTCAATAAAAATCGACAAAAATACAGTTTCTAGCTAAAATTTGATGGTTTCGTTGCACTTTCCGAGCCCGTAGGGTATCTGATTGGCTTAAAAGTACAAGAAAACACTTCAAAAGTGACGTTTCTGAAGAATTTTAACAGTTTTCTTGTATCTACGAACGCCAGAATGCATAAAATTGACCTAAACGTCTCCTTTTCCTATTCTGAGTCGATTCTGCATGCTTTAAGTGTGTTTGGTGGCTCAGAACCATCAAAAAACGTTGAAATATAGTTCAAATTCTATAAAAATCGACAAAAATACAGTTTCTAGCTAAAATTTGATGGTTTCGTTGCACTTTCCGAGCCCGTAGGGTATCTGATTGGCTTAAAAGTACAAGAAAACACTTCAAAAGTGACGTTTCTGAAGAATTTTAACAGTTTTCTTGTATCTACGAACGCCAGAATGCATAAAATTGACCTAAACGTCTCCTTTTCCTATTCTGAGTCGATTCTGCATGCTTTAAGTGTGTTTGGTGGCTCAGAACCATCAAAAAACGTTGAAATATAGTTCAAATTCAATAAAAATCGACAAAAATACAGTTTCTAGCTAAAATTTGATGGTTTCGTTGCACTTTCCGAGCCCGTAGGGTTTCTGATTGGCTTAAAAGTACAAGAAAACACTTCAAAAGTGACGTTTCTGAAGAATTTTAACAGTTTTCTTGTATCTACGAACGCCAGAATGCATAAAATTGACCTAAACGTCTCCTTTTCCTATTCTGAGTCGATTCTGCATGCTTTAAGTGTGTTTGGTGGCTCAGAACCATCAAAAAACGTTGAAATATAGTTCAAATTCAATAAAAATCGACAAAAATACAGTTTCTAGCTAAAATTTGATGGTTTCGTTGCACTTTCCGAACCCGTAGGTTATCTGATTGGCTTAAAAGTACAAGAAAACACTTCAAAAGTGACGTTTCTGAAGAATTTTAACAGTTTTCTTGTATCTACGAACGCCAGAATGCATAAAATTGACCTAAACGTCTCCTTTTCCTATTCTGAGTCGATTCTGCATGCTTTAAGTGTGTTTGGTGGCTCAGAACCATCAAAAAACGTTGAAATATAGTTCAAATTCAATAAAAATCGACAAAAATACAGTTTCTAGCTAAAATTTGATGGTTTCGTTGCACTTTCCGAGCCCGTAGGGTATCTGATTGGCTTAAAAGTACAAGAAAACACTTCAAAAGTGACGTTTCTGAAGAATTTTAACAGTTTTCTTGTATCTACGAACGCCAGAATGCATAAAATTGACCTAAACGTCTCCTTTTCCTATTCTGAGTCGATTCTGCATGCTTTAAGTGTGTTTGGTGGCTCAGAACCATCAAAAAACGTTGAAATATAGTTCAAATTCAATAAAAATCGACAAAAATACTGTTTCTAGCTAAAATTTGATGGTTTCGTTGCACTTTCCGAGCCCGTAGGGTATCTGATTGGCTTAAAAGTACAAGAAAACACTTCAAAAGTGACGTTTCTGAAGAATTTTAACAGTTTTCTTGTATCTACGAACGCCAGAATGCATAAAATTGACCTAAACGTCTCCTTTTCCTATTCTGAGTCGATTCTGCATGCTTTAAGTGTGTTTGGTGGCTCAGAACCATCAAAAAACGTTGAAATATAGTTCAAATTCAATAAAAATCGACAAAAATACAGTTTCTAGCTAAAATTTGATGGTTTCGTTGCACTTTCCGAGCCCGTAGGGTATCTGATTGGCTTAAAAGTACAAGAAAACACTTCAAAAGTGACGTTTCTGAAGAGTTTTAACAGTTTTCTTGTATCTACGAACGCCAGAATGCATAAAATTGACCTAAACGTCTCCTTTTCCTATTCTGAGTCGATTCTGCATACTTTAAGTGTGTTTGGTGGCTCAGAACCATCAAAAAACGTTGAAATATAGTTCAAATTCAATAAAAATCGACAAAAATACAGTTTCTAGCTAAAATTTGATGGTTTCGTTGCACTTTCCGAGCCCGTAGGCTATCTGATTGGCTTAAAAGTACAAGAAAACACTTCAAAAGTGACGTTTCTGAAGAATTTTAACAGTTTTCTTGTATCTACGAACGCCAGAATGCATAAAATTGACCTAAACGTCTCCTTTTCCTATTCTGAGTCGATTCTGCATGCTTTAAGTGTGTTTGGTGGCTCAGAACCATCAAAAAACGTTGAAATATAGTTCAAATTCAATAAAAATCGACAAAAATACAGTTTCTAGCTAAAATTTGATGGTTTCGTTGCACTTTCCGAGCCCGTAGGGTATCTGATTGGCTTAAAAGTACAAGAAAACACTTCAAAAGTGACGTTTCTGAAGAATTTTAACAGTTTTCTTGTATCTACGAACGCCAGAATGCATAAAATTGACCTAAACGTCTCCTTTTCCTATTCTGAGTCGATTCTGCATGCTTTAAGTGTGTTTGGTGGCTCAGAACCATCAAAAAACGTTGAAATATAGTTCAAATTCAATAAAAATCGACAAAAATACAGTTTCTAGCTAAAATTTGATGGTTTCGTTGCACTTTCCGAGCCCGTAGGGTATCTGATTGGCTTAAAAGTACAAGAAAACACTTCAAAAGTGACGTTTCTGAAGAATTTTAACAGTTTTCTTGTATCTACGAACGCCAGAATGCATAAAATTGACCTAAACGTCTCCTTTTCCTATTCTGAGTCGATTCTGCATGCTTTAAGTGTGTTTGGTGGCTCAGAACCATCAAAAAACGTTGAAATATAGTTCAAATTCAATAAAAATCGACAAAAATACAGTTTCTAGCTAAAATTTGATGGTTTCGTTGCACTTTCCGAGCCCGTAGGGTATCTGATTGGCTTAAAAGTACAAGAAAACACTTCAAAAGTGACGTTTCTGAAGAATTTTAACAGTTTTCTTGTATTTACGAACGCCAGAATGCATAAAATTGACCTAAACGTCTCCTTTTCCTATTCTGAGTCGATTCTGCATGCTTTAAGTGTGTTTGGTGGCTCAGAACCATCAAAAAACGTTGAAATATAGTTCAAATTCAATAAAAATCGACAAAAATACAGTTTCTAGCTAAAATGTGATGGTTTCGTTGCACTTTCCGAGCCCGTAGGGTATCTGATTGGCTTAAAAGTACAAGAAAACACTTCAAAAGTGACGTTTCTGAAGAATTTTAACAGTTTTCTTGTATCTACGAACGCCAGAATGCATAAAATTGACCTAAACGTCTCCTTTTCCTATTCTGAGTCGATTCTGCATGCTTTAAGTGTGTTTGGTGGCTCAGAACCATCAAAAAACGTTGAAATATAGTTCAAATTCAATAAAAATCGACAAAAATACAGTTTCTAGCTAAAATTTGATGGTTTCGTTGCACTTTCCGAGCCCGTAGGGTATCTGATTGGCTTAAAAGTACAAGAAAACACTTCAAAAGTGACGTTTCTGAAGAATTTTAACAGTTTTCTTGTATCTACGAACGCCAGAATGCATAAAATTGACCTAAACGTCTCCTTTTCCTATTCTGAGTCAATTCTGCATGCTTTAAGTGTGTTTGGTGGCTCAGAACCATCAAAAAACGTTGAAATATAGTTCAAATTCAATAAAAATCGACAAAAATACAGTTTCTAGCTAAAATTTGATGGTTTCGTTGCACTTTCCGAGCCCGTAGGGTATCTGATTGGCTTAAAAGTACAAGAAAACACTTCAAAAGTGACGTTTCTGAAGAATTTTAACAGTTTTCTTGTATTTACGAACGCCAGAATGCATAAAATTGACCTAAACGTCTCCTTTTCCTATTCTGAGTCGATTCTGCATGCTTTAAGTGTGTTTGGTGGCTCAGAACCATCAAAAAACGTTGAAATATAGTTCAAATTCAATAAAAATCGACAAAAATACAGTTTCTAGCTAAAATTTGATGGTTTCGTTGCACTTTCCGAGCCCGTAGGGTATCTGATTGGCTTAAAAGTACAAGAAAACACTTCAAAAGTGACGTTTCTGAAGAATTTTAACAGTTTTCTTGTATCTACGAACGCCAGAATGCATAAAATTGACCTAAACGTCTCCTTTTCCTATTCTGAGTCGATTCTGCATGCTTTAAGTGTGTTTGGTGGCTCAGAACCATCAAAAAACGTTGAAATATAGTTCAAATTCAATAAAAATCGACAAAAATACAGTTTCTAGCTAAAATTTGATGGTTTCGTTGCACTTTCCGAGCCCGTAGGGTATCTGATTGGCTTAAAAGTACAAGAAAACACTTCAAAAGTGACGTTTCTGAAGAATTTTAACAGTTTTCTTGTATCTACGAACGCCAGAATGCATAAAATTGACCTAAACGTCTCCTTTTCCTATTCTGAGTCGATTCTGCATGCTTTAAGTGTGTTTGGTGGCTCAGAACCATCAAAAAACGTTGAAATATAGTTCAAATTCAATAAAAATCGACAAAAATACAGTTTCTAGCTAAAATTTGATGGTTTCGTTGCACTTTCCGAGCCCGTTGGGTATCTGATTGGCTTAAAAGTACAAGAAAACACTTCAAAAGTGACGTTTCTGAAGAATTTTAACAGTTTTCTTGTATCTACGAACGCCAGAATGCATAAAATTGACCTAAACGTCTCCTTTTCCTACTCTGAGTCGATTCTGCATGCTTTAAGTGTGTTTGGTGGCTCAGAACCATCAAAAAACGTTGAAATATAGTTCAAATTCAATAAAAATCGACAAAAATACAGTTTCTAGCTAAAATTTGATGGTTTCGTTGCACTTTCCGAGCCCGTAGGGTATCTGATTGGCTTAAAAGTACAAGAAAACACTTCAAAAGTGACGTTTCTGAAGAATTTTAACAGTTTTCTTGTATCTACGAACGCCAGAATGCATAAAATTGACCTAAACGTCTCCTTTTCCTATTCTGAGTCGATTCTGCATGCTTTAAGGGTGTTTGGTGGCTCAGAACCATCAAAAAACGTTGAAATATAGTTCAAATTCAATAAAAATCGACAAAAATACAGTTTCTAGCTAAAATTTGATGGTTTCGTTGCACTTTCCGAGCCCGTAGGGTATCTGATTGGCTTAAAAGTACAAGAAAACACTTCAAAAGTGACGTTTCTGAAGAATTTTAACAGTTTTCTTGTATCTACGAACGCCAGAATGCATAAAATTGACCTAAACGTCTCCTTTT